>NC_056726.1:583897265-583997265 GCF_019279795.1 Protopterus annectens | reverse complement strand
TATTCTGTTATTGTTTTTATCTTTTACTTGTCCCAGTTCATCACTGACAAGCCCATTCATTCAGTCATCTAATATATATATGTGTGCGTGTTTGTGTGTGTGTATATATACATACTTACATAATTTATTTTTATATATATATATATATATATATATATATATATATATGTGTGTGTGTGTGTGTGTGTGTATGAATATATATATATATATATATATATATATATATATATATATATATATATATATATATATATATATATATATATCTTGTGTGTGTCTGTGTATGCATATGTGTACATGTAGATCTCTATCTATATAGATATATGGGCCAAACATGATATGCTGTAAAAAAAACTGAAAAAAGGAAATTGCAAGTGTGTCAGAATACAGAAACACCTTAAAAATAGATTATCTTCCAGATCCTCAAAAGCTTGCACGGAGTGCAAGATCGGTGCAGGAGCTCAAGCAGGCAATATGTCTGCCGTGCGATCCAGGAACAGCCTGCAGGGGCATGCACAAGCGTTCCTTCACTAATCCTTCACTGACTAAGCCCTGGTATGCAAATCACCCCATTTGCAGGAGAAATCTATGCAAATGAGGGGATTTTGCAATCCATGAAGCTTGCAACAGTCCGTGCAGGACTAGTGCTATCTGCACAGATCTACTCGGTTAGTAACCAAGTACATTTCTGCAAAATCCAAAACAGAGCTGTGACAGCCCCAAATAAAGGCAGCATATCATGTAGTAAGCATGCCAATGGCCAAGTATAAGGCCATTGGCACTGCAAACAAAAAAATATACAAAATCAACTTTTATTTTTTTTAGATGATTGAGGCTGTTTAAGCGTAGGGCAGCGGCACGCAAACAGGATCGGGGGGGAAATAATAAAATAAACCTAAAAATGCAGTCTAGCTAAATCACTATTCTGCCATGCAAGTCAATGGCAGGCAGAAGAAAACCTGGCCAGTGAGTAGTGGTTGCTAAGTGGGGATGCTCAGTGTGAGACATGTAACTATGCATTAGCAGGCAATCCTATGCAAATGAGGGGAAGGATAATGAATCCCAGTTTTCCCCAGCATGTGAGTCAGGTCCCAACAGTGTAAGAGTAGGAATAGCTTGCTGCAAGCCTAGGAGTTAGGTGACATCACGGGGGGGTTGGGGGGGGGGTGCCAGGCAAACTGTAAGTGGATTGGAGCCCTGTGGCTCGAGATTGCTCCTAGCTTAGCACAGCTAAGCTAAGGGGTGTGTCTAAACCTGCTTAGCACTCTGTACAAAGCCTAAGTGGGTGTGCGCACCACGTACCGGGTTTGACAGGAAGAAAAAAGAGGTTAAACTAAACCAGCAAATAGCAGCAATGTGCACATTTGAGCACTCTGTTTGCATGGTGCGCACACAGGCTTAAACAGGAAGGCAATGGGAAGGAAAAACAGCAGTAGGAAGGTAATCAAGGAGAACTAGCTTAGCTGGCATGTGAAATGTATCAGAACCAGCCAATTACACAGGCAGCAGACCAGCACTGCCCAGAGCACTACTATAAACTATGCAAACACCTTCCCCTCTGGCTTTTCTCACACTTTACACCGCCGGTGTAAACAAGCGGGGAACTTTTAACACTCAGTACAGCAAAATGATAAGGGCTGCAATAGCTATCATACAACAACTTGTGGAAGAGGCTGAGGGTGGTAAGGATATGAATGCTGTCCACCAACCCACAGCGAGGAGATGGATAAGAGTGTACAGACCCAGGGTAACCTACCATGGGCTACATGAGCTGGAGATAGTGGAGTGCTATAGGGTGGACAGGGACCTCCTACAGCAAATTGTTGAGCTGTACCGGCCACACCTGACACACAGAACTAACAGAGGGGAACCCATCCCAGTGGATACCAAGGTATGTGTAGGTCTAAGAATACTAGCTACAGGTACCTTCCAAAGGCCAACTGGGGATATGATAGGGATTTCACATGCATCAGCATCCAGGGTACTCCACCAGTTCCTGGATGCCATGTCAGCACATGTCTGTGAGCACGTATATTTCCCCAACACCCATGAGGCATTGGCCAGCAATATGCAACTGTTCCACCAAACAGCAGAATACCCTGAGGTAGTGGGCACTATAGACTGCACGCACATATGCAACAAAGCACCACCCAGTGAGCAGGGAAGGGTCTACATGAACTGCAAGGGCTTCCCCTCCATCAACTGCCACGTTGTGTGCGATGCCCAGGGCATAATAATGAATGTGTGTGCTGACTGCCCTGGAAGCTGTCACAATTCCCACATCTGGCATTTGACGCAGCTGTACCAGAGATTTGCCAATGGGGACATTCCTCACGGTCACCTAGTGGGGGATGCTGGATATGCACTGGAGCCGTGGCTGATGACACGCATCAGAAATGCACGCACACCCGAACAAGAACTCCATAATGAGGCACATGCACAGACCAGAATTATAGTAGAGCATGTGTTTGGGATACTCAAGTCATGGTTCCGGTGCCTGGATACATGTGGTTGGACCTTGCAGTACTCACCAGCTACATGTACCCAAATTGTCCTTATATGTGCCATGCTACACAATATGATCCTGTGGAAACAGCTGCTGCATGAGCATCATGGGACAGGGCCACACAGCACCCCACCATTGCCAAGGCCTGCACAGGCACAGACTGACTCAGAGAAGGAACAACCTGAGCCTGCCCCAGTAGGCAGAAGGAGGCATGCCCAGTATACCCTGGCCTTGGCAAAGAGGCAACGCATAGCACATACACTGACACAGGAGTGACCTAGGGAATAACACCTCTCTCTGATACAGTAAAGGGGATGCCAAACATTACACTACCTGTACCTATGTGTAGGGAGTGTACTATGTGCATCCAACATAGGCAGCCCTGCAGCACCGCTCTCAATACTGGGACACCCACAAGGTAAGTGACTCACACATGCCAGTCAGGGAGGGAGTCACATACCCAACAACCGTCACAGCCAGCAGGACAGGTGTAGACAAACACAAACAAAGGTGGTGCTATGGCCTCTGAATGAGGCCTATGGATAACCTCCCCCCCCAGGCCTACACAGACAGACTACAGCAGGTCAGGCAGTGGGATGTCAGTACTGAAGGGAAGGAAGTCAGAAATTAATATGTAGGTAATGCTAAATCTGTAGTACACTGGTATGCCTCTAGACAGCACAATAGGTAAGACAACAGACTGAAATGGAGTACCTGACATACCAGTACAGTCCTAGCAAATGTGTACAAGTGTCAGGTGTACCCCCCCCATCCTATGTAGAAATGTAGAAATAGGCAGGTGTGCCCCCCATCCTACATAGAAATATAGTAACAGTCAGGTGTGCCCCCCTCACAATCCTGTATAGAATGTAGAAATAGTCAGGTGTGCCACCCTCATCCTACGTAGAAATGTAGTAACAGTCAGGTGTACCCCCCCAATCCTGTGTAGAAATGTAGAAATAGTCACGTGTGCCCCCCCCATCCCACGTAGAAATATAGTAACAGTCAGGTGTGCCCCCCCCCACACAATCCTGTGTAGAAATGTAGAAATAGTCAGGTGTGCCCCCCCATCCTACATAGAAATACAGAAATGTAGAAATGCAGAAATGCAGAAATGTAGTAACAGTCCATGCCAAATGATCGACAGATACCCTGCAGAGACAGCATGCTACCTGTAGGTGTACAACACAAATGTCAGCACTGATGTACAAATGACCTGGACTCGATCCATACATTCAGTACAAACGGCCATACTTGGCATGCCTGCACACGTAGAGAAATGAAGGCAATGTCAGTCAACAACATACTGAAATGTCATACTGGCCATGCTCATACACTTGAACACATGAAGGCCATGTCTGCAAACACCAGTGGACCAGACATATTTGGCAGCCGCAGATGTTAGTGCAGACACTCCTCAGTATGCACCACTCATGCTTTGCACACACAGTGGATAAGAATACAGGCATGTATGTAAGGACAACACACTATAATAAGCCAAAGGTAGACATACACAGATGTGTGGAAGAGGGTGACTATGACAAGGAGCCATCCAGGCCTGTCCCACCCAGCACATGGGCAAAGGGCCACAACCACATGAGGGACAGATGTCACTCACTGCAGATACTAGCCACCGCTATCTCTCAACATTACAGAGTATGTGGTGCACATGCCAGCTGTGCAACATGACTGTCCAAGGAAGTAGTCATCTAGCAGCTGTATACACGTACCTGTGAAATATGATCCAGGCTGTGCCTGCATGTAGCGTGTCAACTCCTAGATGAATGGGTTATGGCCCATGCACACACACTGCCCTCTGCATAGCCCCACTATGACAAGCCTGCTGAATTCATCCACTGTGAAATACACCTTTGGGAGAGTTGTATCCCAGTAATCACCATGGCGCATCCCATAACTGTGCACCACTGTAGTGTGATAAATTAATTCGGTAGGAGTTCTAACCCCAGCCTTGGCAATTGTGTGTGTGTGTGTGTGTGTGTGTGTGTGTGTGTGTGTGTGTGTGTGTGTGTGTGTGTGTGTGTGTGTGTATTTGTCTGTGTAGAGAGCAATGTTTTTAGGGTAGTCACACTCCTGACAATTGAAATGCTCTACTTTGGTAAGACCACTGATGTCATCCACCTAGAAATACATCCCTGGGAAGGTTGTATCTAAGTAATCTCTGTAAGTGTATACTGCTGTAGTGTGATAAAATAGTTAGGCAAGAGTTCTAACCCCAGCCTTGTCAACTGTATGTGTCTGTCTGTGTAGAAGGCAATGCTTCTTAGGTTAAGCACACCCCTTACAAGTTAAATACTCTACTTTACTAAAGCTGCTGATGTCATCCACCTAGAAATACATCTCTGGGAAGGTTGTACCCCAGTAATCTCTGTAGTGTGTGCCGTAACTGTGTAGTGCTGTAGTGTGATAAACTAGTTAGGTAGAAGTTCTAACCCCAATCTTGGCAACTGTTTGTGTGTCTCTGTCTAATTTTGTCTGTATAGAAAGTAATGCTTTTTAGGGTAGTCACACCCCCTACAATTTAAATACTCTACTTTGGTAAGGCCGCTGATGTCATCCACCTAGAAATACACCTGTGGGAAAGTGATAGCCCAGTAATCTCCATAGCGTGCCCGTAATGCTGTAGTGTAAAAAAGTAGTTAGGTAGGTGTTCTAATCCTAATGATGGCAAGTGTTTGTGTAGGGAGAAATGCTTTTTAGGGTAGTCACACTCCCTACAAATTAAATGCTCAACTTTGGCAAGGCTGCTATTGCCATCCACCCAGAAATACACCTCTGGGAATGCTGTAGCACAATAATCTTCATAGCGCATGCCATAACTGTGTACTGCAATAGTGCGATTTAGAACTCTGGTAAGGTTCTATTTCCATCCATGGCAGTTCTGGATGTTTTGTGTGTGTTTCAATGTCTGTATAGGGAGCAATGCATTAGAGGCTAGTCACACTCAGTACATTTCAAATGCCCTACTTTGCCAATCCTGCTGATGTCATTCATTGTGAAATACACCTTTGGGAAAAAAAAGTTATCCAGTAATCCCTGTGGTGTGTCCTATAACAGCTCCATGCTGTAGTGTGATATAGACCTCTGTTAGGGGTTCTATACCAACCAAGTTGGTTGTAGATGTTTTGTGTGTGTTCCAATGTATGTGTAAGGAGCAATGCATTTTAGGCTAGTCACACTCAGTACATGTCAAATGCTCTACTTTGGCTATCCTGCTGATGTCAGCCAATGTGATATACACCTTTGGGGAAGGAGTACTCCAGTAATCTCTGTGGCATGTACTATAACTGCGTAGTGCTGTAGTGTAAGAAACTAGTTAGGTAGGGATTCTACTCCCAGACATGACAGGTGTGTGTAACTTGTATTCTGTGTGGAGGTGGTGGTGAGTGTGTGACACCTGGGCCCAATGGGAAGTGGGTTTTGCAAATTTCTTATATGGTGGCCCTAGAATATATCAGAATGTCCACTGTACAGGGATAACAGATGTAAAATAGCCAAGAGGCAAATCCATACCCATACATGTGACATCAAGGCCAGGAAATCACAGTTAGCAACCCCAGTATTACCCAGAGCACACTCTCAACCCATGTCTCATACACACAAACACATGCTGAGGCAACAGCCGATATTTGTGTAGCACACTGCATATTGGTGACTGATAGTAACTATGGAGTGAATGCAGTGACCTACAGAGGGCATGGCCTCCTGTCCATCTGTCCAGTAGGTACATACATGCAGACAGTGCACCTTCCTCATGTTCCCTACTGGACACCTGCAACACCTGTGGTGCCATCACATGTGACCCACAAAGGACATACCATGCCTGAAAACATGCCCTGTATGGACAGATGCCACTGACAGCAGGGAATGTCGTTAGCATGCTATCAATGTAGGTGCAGGGGTAACCTGCTGTCCATTACCAGTTCCCGCCACAGGTGGCCAAGACTGGCACATCTGATGATAATCTGTGTACACAACATGGGCCCGACACCCCAAGTACAGTTCTGCATGTTACTGTACATGCATGTGGGAGGTGTGCACATCCCAGACACTGTCCATGTCAGGGACAATGGAACACACACATGGCAAGCGATGCACAGCATTGGCTACATGCAATAGTTACTCAGGTGACTGGATGGTGGATACAATACCCACCTGTGGGGAAAAATGCAGAAACCACAGCCCTGAGCCAAAGTGCAGACGATTGTCATGTGGCCTGATGCCAAAGTATACCCATCACCTAGCCTTGTATAGCCATCTGGCACAGTCGACCGCCACATACCCATGCATAAATTCACCCATGCATGTCAGTACTGGCACCCTGTGTGTTTGTGGTGTGTTGTATGATGCGTATGATGACATCCACACTCACTACAACCCTCAGTGGCATAGTGAAGCATGCTGACTAATGCTAGACACCTCCCTATACCCTTTGCCCATATAACCTACATATGACCCTTGTGGTGCTTGTGATACCTGCACAGTAATGTGTTGTGCAATCTCACTAGTGACGAGCTGTATCCCTGACCCTGCCAAGTGTGCTAATGTGTGTGCATCCCTGTGAGAGTGTGGCTGTGTTGATGTTGGCACCTGTTCATGCGGACAGGCACGTGTACTTCACCTACCATATAGCTACCATATCCCTGTTGCAGATGTCACTCACCATCACGTACAGGTAACCTATGTGGTGCATCCAATAACTGCATAGGACTCTGATAGCACTACATAGTCATCAGGGGTTTGATACCCTGTGCTGGTAGGTGTGTGATACAAACATGCTTAGGTCTTACTCTCCCACCCCTCCCTGACTTGTCAATGCCTCTGCCTGCCTCTCTCACTCCCTCACTGATGGATGTGGAGAACTACACCTGCTTTTCTTAGGCAGCAGCATGTACATTGTAAGTGACACTCATGATCAGCTGATGACCTCTGCATGAATTGCAGTCCTCCCCTAGCTGACTGCATGTGGGACAGCTGTGGTAACATTCATATAGCCAATTACATGGAAACACACTCCAATATCTAGAAATATCATGCTGGTGTTGGGCCTTTTCATTCACTGTGAGCAGGAACTAGATCTATTGTTTGGCAAACAGCATCTCAGTTGGATTGGGGATTTACCTCTAACAACATACACTGTGGAAACAGGGCAACACACAGGAGGGGGATGTGCCTGACCTGACTACAGACTCTAAGTGCTGCTATTCTGCATTTGGAGTAATGTTGGTTTAACAGTGTGTGTGTGTGTGTGTGTGTGTGTGTGTGTGTGTGTGTGTGTGTGTGTGTGTGTGTGTGTGTGTGTGTGGATATGGCTGTCCTACATGTTTTAATACCTGCCATGTCAGTTCTATATTTATGAGGAAATCCCACCTGTAGAGTCATCTGCAGAATGGGCAGTGTGTTGTGCCTTTGGTTTCATGTGTTACCCACAGAACATCTATCTGTGAACTGCAGAAGGTAGTGTGATGATTGCTGTCTGTAGATGGTGAAAGCCGTGACAGTTACTGACCTCATATCCCTCATAGGACATATGTTGTAACAAACCCTGTTACAACAGTAAATGTATGAGGTTATCACAGCAACATGTCAATATTGGCCCTGTGTATGTGCTTCCAGCTACAACTCTGTCAACCATAGTACATATGTCATGCAGTAAGAGGTGCATATGTGCTGTACACTATCGTCAATGTCATCATATCTGATAGCAAGCCATTGAGATATCAGACTGCTACACATGTTATGTACAATAGGGGTTATATTTGATGACATGACCTGGACATTCTGTGGTTGTTTTTACAGAACTTAGATCTGTGTAGTTATGGTGAATGTCAACAGTGTGTGTATTGTTAATATGTACCCTGTCCTGTGTACAGACTGTGGTAGATGTCATCGTCCTAGGTCTTGTCCTATCTGATGTTGTATGCTGCTCCACTGTATGTTACCATATTGGCTTACATGTTTGTAGAGCCATACGCACACATGTCCCATACCACAGACGGGCATCAGACCACACTGTGTAGTGGCCCAGTATATGTGTGTGAGTGGCACATATGAGGATGGTGTTAAACAGGTAGTCCATATACTGTAATATTATGCTAGCTTACCATATGTGGCTGTGGCAGTGTTCACATTGGTTGGGGTTATGCACTTTCACACAGGTGTATCTTAACTTGTGCTGTGACATGCCTGTAAGGCCTACTATATATGCAGGTACACGTGCATTCCCCCATAGGAGATGTAGGCCAGTGTTGAACCAGTCTGTCTGTAGCCTGCACAGTGCTTTGTTACATGCCTAGCAGCTTAGTGTACTTTCCCAGCAAGGTGTCATGTCCAGATACTTTCCAGATGTACTGCTGCTGGGCCTCCCTTAACAGTCATGTATGTCAGAGAGAGCCATGGGATGCTGTACAGATGTATGTCAATGTCTAGTGGGTAGTATGTGGCCATGGCACCTCTGTACCAGCAGTTATTATGTGTCAGAACAGACAGAGGTGTGTGAATGCATAACCTATGGGGGCGAATGCATACTAGTCATTATGTGTTATACCCATCTACATGGCTGTTAACATCCGTATTGTCATGCTTGGTCCACATGTTCTGCACTAAGAGGTTCTGTGTATACCTCTGTACTGTACAGAGTGTGTCAGAATGTCCATATCTATTGGCCAATATCTCTGCTGTAGTCCACAGGAGCATTACGTGCTTGCAGCGGTACTATACTATGATGTCCTTAGGATGTCTGTCAGTAGCCAATGGCGCACATGTAAAAAGCAGATGTGCCCTCCCACACATACACAATGTCTGTGAACACAATCCCTATTACAGTAGCAATAGTCTGCTAATATACCTGCTATACATGCCTGACATCCCCTTGCACTATGAAGGTGGGACTATAGGGGCTGAGGTAGGGCTATACCCCATGTTCAGGACATATGGTGAATATATATGTACATATGATTATCCAGATATCTATATAGATAATTACACATATACATATTGTCATATATAGATGGGTGTGTATATGTACATAGATATGCATATCCACACCCAGATATATTCATATACAGAGCAGTATATGTCTACACATATACAGCTAGAGATACATATGCACATATACGTATACCACCCTGCAATGCCTGCCAGCAGTCCACTGCTGTTGTATTCCCCACACATACGGTGGGGCTGGGGCCATATATGTGTGGGCTTCACCTACACAATACATGTGTGCCCATATGCACTCCAGAGGCCAGTGTATGTAACAGTGGTATATGGCCCTGTATTATTGAGTCTAGGGGGGATGCACCATACATAACCTAGGCTGTTACAAAATGTGGGAGTATCAGGGGTGAGCTGCCTTAAGGTATCTGGATGTACAGTACCATACATGTCACCTATCTTGACATTACTTACATAAAGTGGGTTACTGCAGGCCTACTGCCTCCTGCCATACAGACTGTTCTGTTTGCCAGTGTGCTGTGATGGTGTCAGTTATGCCTTGTTATGTAACAGTTACATTCTATTTGGTCAACTGAAGTCTTTAACACCTAGCGATTGTGTACAGAGTGTAGATAGAGGCTGCTGGACTATACACCTGCATCACTTACTGTTGATTGTGTGATATCCTGTGGCCCAGTCTGTCTTCACTAATGTACGATTTGAAGGGCTTGGCCTGGACAGCAACAGCTGTGGACCTTACCAGACTACTGTATTAGTATAACTGTTTCACAGTTGCATTACTCTGTTGATATGGATGTCAATGTCTGAACAGCTATATGACATGGCATGTAATTCTATAATAGTACACAAATAAAGGTATTCCATTTCTGCAAACATGTGTGGTGTTTATCCTATGACCTCTCTGTAGGTATATGTTGCAGGCAACGAATGTCATTTGTATGGGTGGGTCATCCAGTGTCCAGTTGTTAGGGTGTTAACTGTAGGCATAGTGGGTGTACCATATTGTGTGAATCAACTACATAAGTAAAGTATCTTACTGTACATATCTCTGTGTGTGTATGTGTAGCCACATGTGTATATATATATATATATATATATATATATATATATATATATATATATATATATATATATATATATATATAGATATATATAATATATAGTATATATATATATATATATATATATATATATATATATATATATATACATATGTGTGTATATCTGTATCTGCATATATGTGACTGTGTATATGTATCCTGGGGATGTTGATAGCTTCCACATTTTACATATCCTATGTGTGCCAGACTGTACATGATATGTTATGAATACCAGCCTGACATCATACAGGTGGGATGTAGTACTGTAAACATCATTTGCCCATGTTGTGTCAGGTCCTGGTTATGGGATCTGCAACACTTGGTAGTGTATTGCAGGCGGACGTGTTTGGCTTTGGGGGGGGGGTATGCCAGTTCATACAAGACGTATATGGTTTGGGTTCTCTCAACCCCATTAATGGTGCATGTGACCATATATGTTTCTGTTAATCTACCATTGCTATCTACAGATGTATGGCCACATATACCTATATAGGTATATATATTTGCTTACATATTTATAACTATGTCCGTATATACCTACAGAGATATATACCTGTGTACATATATGTAACTTGTTGTGTATATGTAGACATATGGGTGTTGACAAATATATGTGTAGATGTAGGCATTTGCATGTATATATGTTTAAATATATATATATATATATATATATATATATATATATATATATATATATATATATATATATATATTTCTAAACATATATATATATATTTATAAATATATATATATATATATATATATATATATATATATATATATATGTATATATAGATATAGATATGTTTTATCTGTTTAGATATTAATATATTTACACACACACATACATCTATATGTTGGTATGCATTCTCTGTACTGTTGCATAACTGGGCTGGATGTTATGTTTCTGAAAACATCAGACTTATGTATATCTGGCATGGCTTAGTGGTAAGTCACTTTGTATGTGGTGTGCAGGGTCCTGAATTTGAGCCTTTCAGAGGCTGTTTATTTTGTTGCTGGGCAGAACACAGGCCGTTGGATACAGAGTGATTAAAGCACTTTAAAGCAGTTGTAAGTGGGTTTGCGTGGAGGTAAGCACTGCTAACTTCCGGTTACAGTTTCTTACACTCAGTTAGCCTCTAAATTGCTTAATCTGTGCAGGCAGTGCTTACCCCCATGCAAACACACTTAAACACGCTTACTAGTGCTTACATATGCTTACTACTGCTTATTTGTGCTTAGACCTGCTTACTAGTGCCTTATTCATTATGACACTGACGCTTCACATGTGCATTTCCTGCAGTACTCCAGTTCATAAATATATGCTGTTCAGTGGGTTTTGCAACAAAAATGTTGGTTATAACGTACTTTGTCATGTAACATGTCAGGCTGTTATCCTCTTCAGCCTTTTAAGCTGCTTTAACTGTAGCTAAGGGATGGGCACTCCCGCGCACCTATGGTTAGCTGTACTCGGATTTTTACAAAAAAATATAAAAAGGTTTCTTCATTTAATTTTTATGTAATGTTGCTGTTCTACATATGGGGGACTATTGGTGGGGATATGCGGACACCTATGAGCGGTCTCACTCATTACTTACCACTTTCTGCTGTTCTACATTGTAGGGGCGTGTTTATTCTGAGTGGTCTGCTCTAAGACACGTCCCTTGCACTTGTACATGCTCCGTGTAAGCCTAGGAGCTTGGGCAGCGCACCTTATTAATATGCATGATGCGCTGCCATCCTGCTCCTAAACGGGCGCTTCGTGCAGGACTAAGCTAGTCCTGCACGGAAGTTTAGTAAATCTGGGGATATGTTTTGATATTGCAATTTCTGTGTGTATTGTTGCAATAGTGCTATGGTTAGGGTTGAGGTTAGAGTTAGGGTTAGGGTTAGGCTTAAAGTTAGAGTTAGAATTAGAGTTAGAGTTAAGGTTAGGGTTAGGGTTAGGGTTAGTGTTAGAGTTAGGGTTATAGTTAGGGTTATGGTTAGAGCTAGAGTTTGGGTTAGAGTTAGCATTAGGGTTAGCATTAGATTTAAAGTTAGAGTTAAGGTTAGGATTAGGGTTAGAGTTAGGCTTAAAGTTAGAGTTAGAGTTAGAGTTAAGGTTAGGGTTAGAGTTAGGGTTAGGGTAAGAGTTAGGGTTAGAGTTAGAGCTAGGGTTAGGGTTAGAGTTAGAGTTAGGTTTAGGGTTAGGGTTAGAGCTAGAGTTAGAGTTAAAGTTAGAGTTAGGCTTAGGGTTGAGTTAGAGTTAATGTTAGGGTTAGAGTTGGGGTTAGGGTTAAGTTTAGACTTAGAGTGAATGTTAGGGTTAGAGCTAGGGTTAGGGTTATAGTCAGAGGTTTGGGTTAAGATTAGTTTTAGGGTTGGAGTTAGAGTTATGGTTAAGGTTTGAGTTAAGATTAGGGTTATAGTTAGGGTTAGGGTTAGAGTAAGAGTTATGGTTAAAGTTAGGGTCAATGTTAGAGTTAAGTTTAGGGTTAGAGTTGGGGTTTGGGTTGCAGTTAAGGTTGCTGTTAGTGTTAGGGAAAGTAAAAGGTCTGCATGTGTGTTTTGTTTAGTGTTATGGTTTGGGATAATGTTATGCTTGGTGTTATGGTTTGGGTCAAATTTGGGGTCAGGTCTAGAGTCAGTACAAGTGCATGTTTTTTAAACGTGAACTATGTTTTCTGGCATGAGAAAACCAGCTGTGCTAATTTATAATTTCATGTATATGTATGTGTGTGCATATTCATGTGTCCATGTGTGTGAATATGTATGTGTGCTTGTGTGTTTATTATGTTTGGTGAGTGTATATGTCTGTATTTGTTTCTGTGTATATATTCATGTGTGTGTGCTTGCGTGTGTGTGCGTGTGTGCGTGTGTGTGTGTGTGTGTGTGTGTGTTTGTGTGTGTGTGTGTGTGTGTGTGTGTGTGTGTGTGTGTGTGTGTGTGTGAACACTTTTCATCTCCTTTGCTACATAGAGTAAAACTCCTATACATCCATGTATAATGAGTAACCATCACAACACAACTAACCCACATACTGTGCCAACTTGATATCTGTTTAATATATTAATATATATTCTGCTCAGTCATTAATACAAAAAAAACTTCTGCTATGAAGTCTTGTCTCTTAATCACTCACATCTGATGTCCAAATCCAAACTCAAAAGCTGCCCATTACATTCAAAGTAATGGGACAGCTTAAAGCAAGTTTTTTTGCAAGGGGCAACCCCCTCTACACCCCTATGTGGAGGGCTACCCCCCCAACATATGTACACCAACTGCATGGTTGTACAACGTTGGGGAAAGGAGAAAGTCCCCAAAACAAAACACCATGGCTGCATATAATTTTTTTTTATTTTGGTCATAACAAGCAAGTAGGCTTTGAGAGTGTGGGTATCCTAAGTATATAGGGATGCCACAAAAATCTACAAAAGAAGTTCTATTAATGGTTTGAGAGCAATGGAAAACAAAGGCTTGCAATGCTTTATTGGTGGAATATGCAAGGCATGACTAACGGGGTGTCATCATTTCTGACATGATAAAACTAGCTCTGTTCATTTATGTTTTCGAGTATAACCTCATTTTAAATTAACATACATATGTATTTCAGTTTTCAGCATCTGAGAATCTGGCAAGGACTGTGGTTTATTCACTTGCTTTAACTGATGTCTGCTTTTATTAGTTTCAGTTCCACATTTGGTATGCAACGCACAGTGCTCTTGTACTATGCATAGGCCTAGTTTAAACATATATAATGGAGTATGTGGTTATTATCACTAAGCTAGTGATCATCACTTAAATTATTCATCACTAATATGCAGTTTCAGGGGGGGGGGGTTACATTAAAGACTGAAATTATGCTGTCCTTGTTTATTTTTTTCCCGAAAGTAGTATAATCTTGGAGTTGGCATCATTTGGGTGTAGTCCACACACTGGGAGGACAGTGGAGGTTTGCACTCTGCAAACATGTTTTTGTTGGTGTTTCTTTTATCTCAGCAATAGTTCACAACTGAGTAGGTCTGACTTTTGTGACTGTTGTTTTCTAACACACTTTCAAAACCACATGATATTTACTGAGGAGCTTAAGTGCAAATATTATACTAACAGCCACTAATTTTAGGAATGTTAAAATATTAACTCCATTATAACCTCAGTTTGACCAAGTCTTCTGTTTGAAACAGTAGCAGAGTGAAATGTAATGCTAAAATTTTCTCCAACAAGACTGAAATAATACAAAAAATGTATAATGCCTATTTAAGGAGTGGAGGAATTGGCATATGAAGTAAAACCAATCAAATGTGAATTTTTTTCTCCCGTATGTACGATTCATAGGCACAGCATTGGTTTACTGTATGCATCTATAACTAATAGCCATATCAAAAAATTTGTAAACATTATTTTTGAGTTACCTTAAAAAACTGAGCAAAGTAATTTTTTTTTTCATGTGTCCTTAAATAACAACTATGAGTAAACACATTTTTAGAGGAAGGATAGCACCGATATCACAGAGTGAATATCCTATAATTATCAATTAATGTTTAAATCTTAACACAGTTCTTATAAAGTTTAATAATTTCTGAATTTGTACTTGTTAAAAAAGTGAAATCAGATGGTGGGGCATTACAAGAGTAAAAGGGTATGTTTGCCTAACTTGCCTTTAATTAGTAGGAAGAGCTGACTGACTGATGACCTAATGATGTGAAAAATTTAAAAGTATGTGCCTGTCTTACTGAACACATTTTTCCATCAGTAGAATCTCTCTCCAGTTTGTATGGTAAATTATCACATTAACTTGTAAATTGATTGCAGATTCAATGTAATGGATTTACTTCAAAGCAAAATGACTAGTTCCTTTTAAATAACTTGCTCCCAACAACTCATTCCAGATTTTCTTCTCTTTTGCCAAGAAACTTCATAAGTAATATGTTTTGTATAAACATTGCCAGTTTCTCTATAACAAACATGTGCCCACATACTCATTCAATGAATAAGTAGCAGCCTGTCCTTTACAGCTTTGTCTGGCACCAAAATCTCTAAAAGCCACATAAGCATTGCAACATATTAGAAACTGATTAGTAACCTTCTCATCCTCTGGCTCAAAAGTAGCCTAGCCAATTTTTTAATAATAATATGTATCAAGTACAACTTCATTACCCTGCAAAACATTATATAATAATGTTATGATTCCACTGACATCTACGATTGTAAAAGGAACACATTCAGCAGAAGTGAACTGTAATCTCCAACAACAAATGCTTAAGTACTTGGACACAAAAAAAAAACAATTTTTTTTCTTCTGCTCTTTTTTTTTCTTTTAAATAATAATTTCCTATATTTAAGATTCAAAATTCAAGATTTTTGTTATTCATACATTTATTCTTCAGGTATCTATAACATATCAGCTTTCACAAATCATAACCTTAATTTGAAGTTGTGTCAGCTTACTACTTACTACCTGTAGTCAGAAGTCACCATGTAGACACATTGTTTAATGTTTTTATTTAGGCATCACATTTTTATGTGACTTTATTACAGTATTTAACTTTGATAGGATACATTTGCTAAGGTTAAGTTAGATATAATTCAGGGTTAAGTTCTTTTCTTTTGCTGTCACTATACGTTTCTCTACTTTTCTTTATCATTCAGTATTTCATATATAATTTGTATTTTCGTTTGCTTTTCATTAAAGTATGAAAGATTGAGGACTGGATATATTAAAAAAATTGCATTTCATTCTAAGATTTAGAAATAATACAAATGGCAAACAAAATAGGAATACATTTTTTAAAAAAATTACATTTTTCATTAGCTACATAGGCAGTTCCTCATTGAAACCCCCAGTTATTTAATTATCTTGGTTGGGTGGGTGACTGATGGGTCCCTACTATATGAAATAACTACACATCTGTCCAATGCTAATCCCACTGTTATAATAACATTAGCCTACTGCCTTTAACAGTGAAGGCTGACATCAGCCCGGTAACTAAGGATATGTGTGAAATAAGCTTGAATCCTTACTTATGTTAAACCCCCAGACTAAACTAGTGCTTAGGGTCCAGTTATTTTAACCTTAACCATAACCCTTCCCATAATCCTGAACATAATTTTGAGAGCTATGGTTTGGCTGTTGTTTAAAAGATATGCCAGCCATGTCTTCACTCAAGCCACCCCTCTTCAACTAACTCATCAGCAGCAGCAGCCCCCTTTTTCCTATTTTTCTACATGAAGTCAGGGTGTTTTGTCAACTGCCTCCATCTCTCTCTCTCTATTCAATACCACTATCCTACCTTCTTTAACACTCATGCCTAACTGTCACATGCCTTCTCTCACATAATCCATCCACCGCTTTGCTGGATGTCCTCATTTCCTCTTACCATCTTCCTGTCTTTCCCAAATCTTCTTCATCTTCTCCAGATTGTTTTACGCTTTTCTGCACATGTGACCGAACCATCGTAATCTGTTCTATCTGACCATTTTTGCGATTGGAGCTACTTTAGCTTCTGCTTTTATGTACTCATGTCATCATCTGTCTGACTTAGTGCATCCTACCACCCATCTCAGACACTTCATCTCCATCACCTCTAGCTTCTCAGCTGTTCTGCCTTTACTGCCCAGGTTTCTGTACCATACAGTATTATTGGTTACACCACTCTTTTGTACACTTTACTTTTCAGTTTCTTTGGCATTCTTCTGTCATATACTATACCAGACACTCTGTGCTAGTTGTCTACAGTCCCTCTGATTCTAGTTTTGACCCCCTCATTCATGCTTCCCTTCTCCTCAACCATCCCTTCCAGATACTTGAAGCTGTTAATCTGTTCCACAATTGTCCCTTCTATCTCAGTTTTCTGCTTCTTCTGATTTCCCCATTTGCTGCCATTACAACTGTCTTGTCTGTACTCAGTTTCATCCCATGTGCCTTCAATTTTGCATCCCATTCCCTTATCCTTTGCTGACATTCTTGAGTCTGTCTGTAATGTCACATCTTCTGCATAAAGAAACTTTGTTGATTTATCCCCTCTGACCTGGGTGCTGATGTAGTTCATTACCAATATGAAGAGCAGTGGGCTCAGAGTTGAACCCTGATGTGCAGCCATTCCCAATGGGAACCCCTCTGTGAGACTGAAACCTGTCCATACTTGAGTCACTAGGTCCTTGCACATAGCATGCACTAAGTCTACCAATGTTTCTGGAACTTCAAACCTCCGCTGTATTGCCCAAATCATCTTTACTTGGACCTTTTCATCTGCTTTCTCCAAGTCTAGGAATGCCCAGTTGAACTCTTTCCTCATTTCTAGCTTCTACTCAAAAATCCATCTCACTGCAAACATTGGGTCAGTTGAGCTGGATCCTGATCTGAATCTGAACTGTTCATCTCTCATCTTACTTTCTACTACTCTCCAGAACTGTCATGCAATGTGACAGGAGTTTGATACTGCTGTACTGCCCACAGTTGTGAATGTTCTCTTTGTTCTTGACCACACTGGCACTAGTATGCTTATTTTCCATTCATCTGGGATACACCTTTCTCTCCATTATGCTACGAGTACCCTTAGGGCCATTTCTCCTGTATCTCACCCAACATGTTTATCATATCTGCTGTGACCTCATCTGAGCCTTTCCCTTTCCCTGACTTCATTTTCCTTAGTGCTGTTCTTACTCCTTCTATGGTGAGCTCCTCTTCTTCACATTGTAGGTTGTGTCTGGGGCAGTACAGTTTCTGTGGGGTTTTCTTTATTCAGAAGCTGCTGGAATACTCCTTCTAGTCTGCCTTTGATGTCCTGTGGGCTGGTGAGCAGGTTGTTGCTGGCATCCCTTATGAAGGATGTCTGACTATCTTTATCCTTCTGTCTTTATCTTGCAACCTGATATAGTTTCTTTGTGCCACCTACTGAGTGACTTTCCAGAAGATGGTAGAGTGCATATGATGCCTTGTTCTTTGCTATTACAACTCTTAGCCTCCTTGTTAGCCAACTAGTATTCCTTCCTAGCCTGGTCTTTCTTTTCTATCTCCCATTTCATCCTGCACTATTTCTTTCTTTTGATGAATTCCTGGACTTCTGTATTCCACCAACAACTTCTTTATATACCGTATTTCCATACCTGGCTTTGCTGCATATCTGTTCTATAGTCCTCACACATACTGTTTTGTGATGCTGCCTTTCTTCTTCAACTCCAGTTATTTCTTCTTCTTTTTCAGGTGCTAGAATAATTCCTTCATCTGTTGTGCTTTCTCTCCAGTCAACTTCCAGGTCTTCAGCCTGGTCTCTTTTGACCTTACAGCCTTCTCTGACCTTTATGCCGTGGGCCAATTATTTCACTGTGGATGACTTTGCAATCACTGATTCTTCCCCACTGCCCATTCCTCACTAGGAGGAAGTCTATGTGAAGTGCATGTTGGACACTCTTGCATATGACATTGTGACCTTCTCGCTTTCTAAACTATGTGTTGGTTACTATCAAGCCCTTTGCCAGGCAGAAGCCTAGAATGGTCTCTACGTCTCTGTTCCTCTTGCCCTATCCATGTGGACACATGCAGTCCTCATACCCTATTTTGTCTAACCCAATACGTGCATTCAGGTCACCTTTTATCAACACCAATTCATGCTGTCCTGCTTTATCTAGTAGGTTCTGCAACTGCTGTCTGAATGGTCTCTTTTCCTTACTATCACAGCCCTGCTTTGGAGCATAGGCTGAGATTATGAGTTGTGTCCTATCCCAACACTGGAGTCTGATTGCCATGAGTCTGTAATTAATTATGATGACATCCCTCACTGTCTTCTGACACCTCTCCCTTTCCACAGTTCTCACACCATTTCTAGCCTGTCCTCCTCCTGAATAATCGACTCTGGATCCCAAGCCAAGTGTCCTTTCACCTTGTCTTCTGGATACATAGGATGTCCAGCCTCCTCCTTACCATCATGTCATCTACTTCCAGTCTGCATCCTCTCAGTGCACCTGCATTGAGTGTAACAATTCTTAGTTAATGTTGGGGAGGTTGACTGGTTTTATGTCCACATTTTGCTCAACAGAGCTATCCCAAGTAACCCAAGCTGGATAAGTGGACACTGGCTAGCAAAGAGCTTATTGACTCAGGGCTGTTGTTTTTTATGGTGAACACATACTGGTCAATAGGGGTTCATACACCAGTCCCACCATTAGCATGGGTCCCTGCCATAGGTCAGAGTAGGCAAGATCTACAACCCACATATCACTGGCAAATACCCATGCCCATTTGGCAGCATTATCTAACATAGCCAAATCACCTTAAGTGATATTTTACACCACTGAGTGGTTAGCCCTGCCATGGCAATTATTCTGATCTGTGTTCTACTATCTTGAGGATACTGTGCACCACAGTAGAAGCCCAAAATGGTTGGTCCATACAACTATTCCCACTATAAGACACTATCTATGTGCTGCTGCACTATAGGACACTATCTATGTTCTGCTGCAATACAGGACACTATCTATGTGCTGCTGCACTATTGGACAACATTTATGTGCTGCTGCACTATAGGACATCTATGTGCTGCTGCACTATAGGACACTATCTATGTGCTGCTGGACTATAGGACACTATCTGTGCTGCTGCACTATAGGACACTATCTATGTGCTGCTGCACTACAGGACACTATCTATGTGCTGCTGCACTATAGGACAACATCTATGTGCTGCTGCACTATAGGACACTATCTATGTGCTGCTGGACTACAGGACACTATCTATGTGCTGCTGCACTACAGGACACTATCTATGTGCTGCTGCACTACAGGACACTATCTATGTGCTGCTGCACTATAGGACACTATCTATGTGCTGCTGCACTATAGGACACTATCTATGTGCTGCTGCACTACAGGACACTATCTATGTGCTGCTGCACTACAGGACACTATCTATGTGCTGCTGCACTATAGGACACTATCTATGTGCTGCTGCACTACAGGACACTATCTATGTGCTGCTGCACTATAGGACAACATCTATGTGCTGCTGCACTATAGGACACTATCTATGTGCTGCTGGACTACAGGACACTATCTATGTGCTGCTGCACTATAGGACACTATCTATGTGCTGCTGCACTACAGGACACTATCTATGTGCTGCTGCACTATAGGACACTATCTATGTGCTGCTGCACTACAGGACACTATCTATGTGCTGCTGCACTATAGGACACTATCTATGTGCTGCTGCACTACAGGACACTATCTATGTGCTGCTGCACTATAGGACACTATCTATGTGCTGCTGCACTACAGGACACTATCTATGTGCTGCTGCACTACAGGACACTATCTATGTGCTGCTGCACTACAGGACACTATCTATGTGCTGCTGCATTATAGGACACTATCTATGTGCTGCTGCACTACAGGACACTATCTATGTGCTGCTGCATTATAGGACACTATCTATGTGCTGCTGCACTACAGGACACTATCTATGTGCTGCTGCACTACAGGACACTATCTATGTGCTGCTGCACTACAGGACACTATCTATGTGCTGCTGCACTATAGGACACTATCTATGTGCTGCTGCACTACAGGACACTATCTATGTGCTGCTGCATTATAGGACACTATCTATGTGCTGCTGCACTACAGGACACTATCTATGTGCTGCTGCACTATAGGACACTATCTATGTGCTGCTGCACTACAGGACACTATCTATGTGCTGCTGCACTACAGGACACTATCTATGTGCTGCTGCACTATAGGACACTATCTATGTGCTGCTGCACTACAGGACACTATCTATGTGCTGCTGCACTACAGGACACTATCTATGTGCTGCTGCACTACAGGACACTATCTATGTGCTGCTGCACTATAGGACACTATCTATGTGCTGCTGCACTACAGGACACTATCTATGTGCTGCTGCACTACAGGACACTATCTATGTGCTGCTGCACTATAGGACACTATCTATGTGCTCACAACTCCATTCTTGAGTGAGTTTTGAGATGAAAACACTTAGCATATCTTGCAGAGGTGAGAGGAATCCCCACAGAGATGCAGGAAAACATGCAAACTTTAAACAGGCATTGTCTGGAGTTCAGGGTTGAACCTTGTACCTTATACATGAGAAATGAAGACCTTAACCATTATGCCAACTAGTCAGTCCTCTAAACAGCCCAGAACCATATTTTTTTAACTGCAGCACCCAGACTGCGGATTGTCACAATTTCTTTTCTAACTCTAGTCTTTAACCATAAGTTTGAGCTATGGCTAGGCTGATGATTATTTGTGGGCCTAACATAAGTCTGTCTTTTCACTCACACAGCTGACTTGAGAATTAGCTGACCCTTAGAGTCTAAGCAACCTTGCCACCAGCTTTTACCCTAACCTTAACCTTAACCTTAAATGTAACACTGAAGACTGGGATAAGATTGTTGATTAGAGCTATACCTGCTATAAATGCGTATCTTCACTTATGCCTCTTTAAATACTGGCTCAACCCTCAGTGTCCATGATAGTTTTGACCTCAAATCTAAGTCTAGCATTTTATTTTATGGAATACAATTCATACAAGTATTTACCTAACTAAAGTAAATCTTCATTCAGACAAAAAAAAAACACTAACCCCATTCTTAAACCATCAGTAGTGTAAACAATTAGTATAAGTGTTATACTTAAAATTTGATGGATCATAGGATCATAGGAGATTACTAGGCTATTGACCTGGAGGTCATTTTAAGCCTAGCCGTTTCAACCAATATAATACTGTACAAGTACTAGTCAATACCCAAAATTGCATTTAGTGATGACTGCCCATGTCCAGGAGAGTTGTGGGCACTATCCCAGTAAGAATTTATGGTGCCCCATCCACTCATCCAGGTTCCTCTCGAACAGTGTTGTAGAGGTGCTCTGTTTCACATGAATTGGTAGCCTGTTACAAAGACATGGCAGTCGCTGGGAGATAAATCTGTCCCTCCAGCAGGTCCTATTTAAGCCACAGGCCATATTTAAGTCCCTGGAATGGGTAGCCCTAGACCCATTTGATTTATGTTTGTTGTTTGGACCGTATAGTTAAGGTTAGTACCCCTAAGATTCAGATAAAGTCCACAGATGGGAGGGTAGTTATACCTGTAAGCAATGTTTGAACCTCATAGTGTGTGGCAGCAGTAGGTACATCATCATTTCATTTTTTTGTTTATAGGGGTTTCATGTCTGATGTTCACCAAAGAACTACTTTCTAATATCTTAATGTTTTCAGTTTGAACTTTAAAGAGCTCTATGGAGTTCATCTTAAACTGCTTAACTATTTGCTATTTTGAATCGCAAAAGGTTCATATAAATATAGATTGTACTACTAGAATACTATAGTATAAATACCTCAGCAAAGAGAAATAAATATTATACAATGACTGGCCATTAACATTCAAAAATGAACACGCTGATTGTTAGTCCAACCAGTGTGCCTATTGTAAACTGAGCATATACCAATGGAAAAAAAAGTTTGGTCACCCGAACCTTCTTCTGTTAATATATGCTACAGACATACCTCTCAGCTGTCCAGATTTTTTCAGAATGTCCAGATTTTTACCTCATATTTTAAATCGGTTCCTCATAAAATTTGTGATTTTTTAGGAAATATCTGACAACTGAAGTCATTAAATCAACAGACGTAGGAATCACTGCTGCCACCAGCTTTTAGGACACAAACTATCAGCTTAAAAATACAGTACATTCAAGATCAAATTTTCCTACAGAAAACTCTTACACATCACAGATTCTACAGCATAGGCAGAAAACTAGAAGCACATCCAACTCTCCACAGCAGAAACTCAAAAAAAAAACCCATAGCCGATAACCAATCAAAGAGACTAGATAACCTCAAAAAAGGCCTCAATGCATGTTAATACTTCTGCAACACAACACACCACACAAATCTGGTCTTCATAAAAGACTAAAGGAAGCGACTTTCGCCCAGAAACACATATCGTAAACAAACTTTTTGGTTTCCACATTCACAAGTTTCAGACTTCAGATCCTTCAGAACATGCATGTAACACAAACCCTGTTATTTAGCAACTTTCTAAATTTATAAGAGCAATATTTATAAACTATCCCTATTTTTGTGCCTTTGTTCCCCCATTACTTTATGCTTTTTCCAGATTTCTTGCTCTAAGAAGTTAAGAGGTATGGCTACTGAAACTAAAATTTATTTATTTATTAATTTAGTTTACATTTGTTTACTGGGAAAGTCTGACTGGGCAGGCTGCCCATTTTTAGTGGAGGTTTGGGGAGAAAAGCTCCAACATTAACAGTAAAAGATTATAAAAAAATAGAAAGAATGAATTACAGTGAGTACAACAGAAAGCTTATCTTAATACATTCAAAATTGTTGTCATATACAAACCTCAGTAGTTACATTTAGTGGTAGGTATATATATATATATATATATATATATATATATATATATATATATATATATATATATATATATCTATAGTAATATATAGCATGTTATACAGTAGGCCAAGATACATTGAAATACACAGGTGGCAGTGATGACGTTTTGAGATAAGAAAGAATAAGAAAACTTTGAGATAAGAAAGTATAGAAGATAGAAGAAAAAAAGCTGAGTCAGGCCTGTATATGTTACTTCTGAGTAGTTTATCTTAGTTTTTAAACAAGGTATGTGAACATGAGAATTGGTTCACTTAATACAATGTAAGGTTGATGTCATATACAGTTACAGGATTTGATTATAAGGGCATTGAAGGATAATAAGATTGAGTATACACTACAGTAAAAAGATAGTATTCTTAGACACAAGTGATCGTGTTAGCCTTATGCGAAAACAAGTAACAGAATATGGAGGACTAACGGTGAAAAAGGAAAATGAACGCTTAAAACTTTAAAAACAATTTACCAACAGAGGCAGACAACCAACTCAGGAGAGAAAGCCAAACATGGTGATAATCCAAAAAAACTCTGTTTGATGACGTCTGTTGCACAAAAAGCTTATCAGAGGTATTAGAACCATTCCTCCATGGTAGTTTTTTGTATTATAGCAGTGTTGGGCTTCCTGTTTGGAGTTGGTTTCTGCTTCCGTTAATGGATTATTGTTTTAAAGTTTTATGTTCTACAGAAGATCTACTTTTTTATTAAAAGAAAATTAAACTTTCAAAAACGTGAGACTTCAAAAGAATGAGACAGATGAGACAAAGGAAAATACAAGGATACTCAGGAACATCATACAAAACTAGAGAAACATACCTGATTATCCTTATATTTTCTCTCCCATGCATTGAAAGTCTCCCAATTTAATTTTTTTAATTAAAAACAAAACAAAAAAGCAACTGAGAGCTTCCTTTTTCTGTTGCTTCCTTGCCATGGCACTGATGTACTGCGTAAGCATGGGAAAGGAAGTCCCATAGACATGATCAGTATGTCAAGAAAGCCTCAGGATACCAGTGAAAAATGCGGAAGAGCAGCAAACTGCCCTTATACAAGGACATTATTCAAGAAAAGTAACTTTTTTCTTAAATAATGTCATTGTATAATAGCAATTACCCATGGCTGTATGTGGGTAATGCTGGATTTACCCACGATTGGCTTTGTTTGGTCACTCAGGCTTTGCCCTCCTGACCAAACTACACCAACCGTGGGTAAATCCAGCATTACCCACACCCAGCCATGGGTCATTGCTGTATTAACTCACATTCTAGAACCTGCTGTAGTCAACTTTGATATTACACATTCTCAGCAATTAGTACACTAAAAAGTCTTTGTGAGATAACTGCTTGAGATGGAAGGTCACTGACAAATATGAAAGGTATTAAGTCTTGTTTGTACTTTTTGGGGGCATATGTAACTAATTCTATTTTTTAATTCATTAATATTTATATTCTGATGTATATATAGGTACAGTCTGCAGCAATGCCTAAGTAGTTACAGGATTACAAATCCATCTCCTTTCTAGGTGGTGTTAGCAGCCATTTTAAGTTGATTACCAGACAACATATTTATCCCATTTACTTCATAAGCTAGGAAGAGCAATTCAAGTAATTAATGAACAGAAAGAGTGTCAAAGGATGAAGACAATTCCCTTCTAAATAACTAGGAACTGTATGCATTTCTAAATAACTTGTAATGGATCCAAAATAAGGAGAGTGATTCTGATATAGCTTCATAATGCAATTTCTTCCCCTTTATACTTCAGTTGATAAAACATTTTTGTACTCAACAAAGTTTAGTAAGGTGTTTATTTAACTAAATACAAAGACTGCACACTACTTAATTACTAGTCTGACAAGTGATTTATACAATTAGCCAGACCCAAGTAGCAGTGCCTTTTGCAATCAGAAATACAGGCTCAAATATGGTCCCTTACCATAAAGATATATCGTGATCAAGACTAAAATTATAAGTACAAATGCATCTAGGTTTTACCACATGTAAAAGGTAATATAACATACATGTGTTTGTTGTATCAACCAAAAGAATAAAGAAGTCCTACAGCACATGCATACAGGATGAAACCAAAGTGCCCAGAAAAGAGTATACCCTACTAAAATCTTTTAATTTAAAGATAAACTAGCAAAACCAAATAAGATCTAAAATAGCTCAAACTTTGTCTCCAAAGCCAAAAACAAATTGAAAATGAACCATAAGCTGGGAAACACTCCAAATTTCTTTAAAACAAAGTTAAAAAATAAAACAAAACAATGAGCACTTTTACCCTTCACAGTAACAAGACTTGTTCAGATAACTGAAACAACTCAGAGAGTAACTCATAATGAAGACACATAACCAGAGATACATGATTATAATGTTCCAATTATTAAAAAAAAAAAAATAGGATACAAAACTAAATCAAAGTCACTGCAGTCCCTTAAAGTTAATAATATAGACAGCAGAGGTGGTCTAATTCTTCAATGGTTTACAATTTAACATTCTCTGTATGTTAGTGTTATCATTTAACTCTGGGGTGTAATTAGCCACAGAAGTTAACAGATACAGTTCCTTTTTGCCAAGTAGTTTATCTGAGCCTCCCTTCTTGATATATGGCCATGCTGTGGAATACCGATAAACTGCAGTGTAGAATAAACCTTTTTTGATGTCATAACTGTGTTTCTTTACGTACTGGCCCATTTTTGTGTGTGTTTTTAGTTACATACATGTCTTTACACTGATTGCTTGGTACTGCATAAACTGTAGAAGTGATGTTAAATTATAACACTCTTCTTCACCGAACGTTTTGTTAATGTGTTCAAAAAACACATAAGAGCTATTTGAAACAAAATAACACCATGCATAAAATCCACAAGCATTTCCGTCTGTTGTCTGTTGTTGTATACCTGAAACTGGATCTTCTCCGGCTATCAAACAAGACCAAGTCCTAAAATTCTATCAAAAGCTAAAAATACAGCATTGATGGGTCCTGACAACATCCATGTCTGCACCTTGAATAGCATAAAGCGTGATTTAGCCACCCCCCATAACTACACTGTTCAACTTCAGCTTCCATACAAGTTTTGTACAAAGTGATCAGCGAACAATGACAGTCATTTTTCTGCATAAGAAAGGACCTTCTACAGACCCAGGAAATTAAAGACCCGTAACTCTGACCAGCATCATATTCTTAATGGAAAAACTTATCTTAGAACTAATCAGTAAGAACACAGGGAACCTCCAAATACTGGCTCTGTCTCAGTCAGGATTTGTCAAGGGAAGGTTATGCTTATTCAACCTGGCGGACTTTTTTGAAAAGGTCACCAAAGCAATGGATGAAGGTAAAGTGGCACACAGAGCAACCTTGACCTGACCAAAGCATTTGACACAATTCCCCATTCAGTCATAACAGAAAAGCTAAATAAACTGAGAATAAACCCCTATGTCACCTGTTGAATTGTAACTGGCTCACAGATAGGATGCAGGAAATCAAAATAGGGAAGTTACCTCCATAAAGAGAGCAGTCACTAGTGAAGTCTCCCATGGATGTGTGTTGGGAACCCTCTTGTTTGGCATCTACTCCTCCAAAGTAAAAAACAATACCAAAGGGCTCTGGCTGACTAAATTTGCAGATGACTGCAAGCTATGAGCAATCATTGAATTCCCAAATGATTTAGCCTTCCTGCAGTAAGGTTTGTTCCAAATAAACAAGTGGTGCCAAAATCATAGACTGAAACTAAATGACAAAAAAATGCATTATTGTACACTTTAGGAAGTCATCTACCCTGAGGAACTAGCGCATTGACAATATACCCCAAAGAGTTGGCCTAGCTGCTTGGGATTTGGCAACATATGTGGTCAGTGACCTAACTTTCAACCAATATATGCCCATTGTCATAAGAAAATCCTTCTATATTGCAAAGTTTATAAACAAAGGGATTTCGTCTAGATCTACGTATGTCATTGTCCCCCTTTACTCAGCCCTCATTAGGCCAATCATTGAGGATAATGCCCCATTTGACATGTATCTGTCCAGACACATGCAGCAACTGGAATGCCCACAAAGATTTATCTATTTATTTTCATTTGTTTGTTTACCAGGATAGTCCACTGGACGAAGCTGAGCCCATTTTCAGTGGAGACCCGGAAAGAAAAGCTCCAAAAGAAACACAATGAGAAAATATAAAAATGCTAAACTTATTATAAAGTAGCACATTTGATATATAAGCACACAGGATAATCTTATTACAAAGAAATTCAAGTACAATTGACATAGTAGAATGGGTAAACATTATATGAAAAGAATTGGCAAAACATGTTATAGCAAATGTAATACAGTGGAGGTTCCAAACTTCTAGTACATTAAGAGACTTGTAGCAGACAGTTTATAGGAGTGACAGGGTACAGGAGGAAATAGTGGGGGAGAAATGAGAAGCAAGGGGAAGGAAAAGATGGTGTTACAGTAGGTGTGTAAGGATGAGAGAAAGGAAGTACTAGAGATATAAGACTGGTGAGAAGTTTGCTGATACTAAAGAGTAAAGAAAGAGTGAGTGTAGAATATGAATAAAGATACTTTAGTATACAGATATAAGATCTAAACAATATGTCCTACATGGACCTACTCAAACCATGTAACTATACTTGGTATCCAAAGATGACCTTTGTCTGGCATGCAAGGCATCCCCAGACCTAATACCGACGGATTTGCTGCACATTAGCAGGGCAAGTGGCATCAGAAATACTCAGTTTACGGATCTAAACTTCTTTTGTAACATCAATAGAACAGTATAGAGGGACAGCTTTATCACATAGAGGGCAACGCTACCCTGGAACACAATCGGCATCCATGTAAAACAAAGTTCCTCCCTGTCTATATTCAAACACAACTTGGATTTATGTATGGGAAACAGAATATTTACCCCCAGGACTGCCTCCTGTGCTACTAATGGACAGAGACTGCTCCTTAATGCTTTATCCAGTGCATGGGTTCCCTCAAGTTATCTATGGTATGATCCCAGTTATTCTCACTAGGGGTAATATATAATTATCAACCATGGGATGGGTAAGACCAACCTAACACCAAATGGGACAGGTTAAATTAATCAAAAAAAAAGGGGGGACTTGGCTAGGCTTAAAGTGGTCTGCAAGGCAGCTAGCCTAGAACTTACCTACGAACCTGCAAAAAAGGCAACCTTCTCTTGAGGGGATTGACATATTTGTGTGTACTTTCTGACATATTTTTCAAGTTTTTAACTCACTTACTAAAAAGATGGTCCTGGGTCAACCACTTTTGTAAATTTTTAGGCTGCATGTAACATCTCTACTATCCATAATGTCCATGCTTGTCATGGTTCACAGGTACTTGCTAGTGACAGACATGCAGTCCAGGAAACCATTTAGATCAATTTTCCAACTGCCCCAGAACACTGCCTAATTAAATGACTTGCACAGAGTCATACAATACTGCACCATATATATATATATATATATATATATATATATATAGCTGTGTGTGTGTGTGTGTGTGTGTGTGTGTGTGTGTGTGTGTGTGTGTGTGTGTGTGTGTGTGTATATATATATATATATATATATATATATATATATATATATATATATATAGATATATATATATATATATATATATATATATATATATATATATATATATATATATATATATATATAAAGAGAGAGAGAGATACACACACGTCATTACCCTGATTGCTATTACTGTCACACTTGTGATGTGTTTGTATAAATTAACACATTCTGTGATTCTTTAATTACAATCTCAGTTTATCCATAAACTCTTTTCCTGAAGGTGTCACTGTTGTTGTGTTTGACATAATTGGGTGAGCACTTTCAAAATGTATATATATATATATATATATATATATATATATATAAAACTTTACTAGACACATCATTCCCACATATACATCTGTGTATCCAAAAATTGTTGACATACTGAAAAGATGTACTAGCTATAAACTTCAAAACCTCAGTGGATGCATTCATATTTTATAAAGAACTGTTTTGTTTCGCCATCTCATATTAAAAGTATCATCAATAAAACACCTGTAAAATAAAATATATGATGTACTTTCTGAATTATAAATACACTTCCTCTCTAGTGCATATAGCACCATTTTTGCAAAATTTGAGGCCATTGCTGCACTTGCATTTTGTTTCACTATGTCTTGTCAGATATTATTGTGAAAAATATTTTAAAGACAAATAATCAGAATGTAAATATCTGCATTATCTGTTCTGTGGTCCTTCAGATCTTAACACACCATATCTATACCCGTGTCCAGTAGTATCACTGAAAATAATATACTGATGTCATTGCCACTAGCAAACTATTCACTCCAATGACCACTGATTGTCAACAAAATCAAGTGTTCGTCATGTAGGAGAACGTTTTCTGAAAACCTGGACTAAAGATGTTGTCAACATAGAAAGTAAGGAGCTCTGTTTTAAAAACACTGGCTGAAACCTTGGACAAAAAGGAGGGTTGTGGTAATTTTTGCATACCCTTGGGTAAACCAAAAACACAGCTAGTTCTGCCATAGAAACAAAACAGAAATAAAATAAAGACTCTATAATAATAATAATATCATTGGCTCTGTCCTGTAATACATTGCTAGTATATTTATAATCTCTGTTGATATTTGTTAAACTAACTTTCATATAACAAACTACTTGAAGGCCAGGTTAAAAAATGTACATGCATTCCTTTTGCTTTTCAGTAGTGGTGTCATTATTCAGTAACCAACAAGCTTAGAAATCCTTTTGTAACTATTAGACATACGCTGAGGACTTGAGTGAAAACAGCAGGTAATATGTATCTGGCAGTGTTCTGTTGGTGTCATATAGGTGGCAGTACTTCTGCATATTCTTCACTGCTCTTATTTCAAGACTTCTAATACAACCAATGTTAAAGAGGCATTTTGCCACCTTCAGTAGCAATGCAGATAATTTTCATCAGGAGGTAGTGACTCATTTAAAGGCATTATGATTTCTAACAAAATACTGCGGTGGTGGTGCTGCAGTAGCATTGTCGCCTCTCAGTAAGACGTTGTCCTGTTCGATTCTCAGCTAGAGTGTCTTCTATATGGAGACATACATGAATGGGCGTACCTTCATTGAAGGTTGTGCGTCAGGGCCGGCAACTTGGCACGTAAAAATCTACTGCCAATCATTAGCGGACCGGAGTTCCACTGTGGCGACCCCTAACAGGGAAAAGCCGAAAGACACAACAACAACATGATTTCTAACAAAATAACATCCTCTTCTCACAGCACAGGTTAATAGGGGCTCAGAGACAACAATGAAAGATCACAAATGACACAAAATAAGCAAAGAACCATGCTGGCACCATGGAGCAGAGGGAAGGAGACCCAAATTCAGACCAGTTGCCACTGGCTACTTTGACTACTGAGGCCGAGTGCTAGAAAATCTGTGCATAATGGATGGGAGTGGTTTGCTGATGCCCACTTACCAATCCTCCTGCGGAGAATACTAGCTAGAATCCTCTCACAGGTGAGCTATACTGCAAATGGCTGGCTGCTGCAACTCCAGCACAGGTGTATATGGAGGCACTGCACCTGCCAAGGAGTGCTCAGGTGCTCTGTCTACTGCATGAATATGTTACAAGATTTACCCACACAATGGGTCTGGCACTGCACCATATGGGCAACAGCGACAAAAGGTAAGGTAAGGCTTATAATAGTATCCATCTATTTGAGGAAAACAGACATTGTACCCTAAGCTTTCATACTCATTTCACTAAAAATGGTGTACCCTCTTCTCCCCAGGTGAGGTTGCACATTTATTTATTTGTCTTTGTTTGCCAGGTATTTCTGTATGGGTGTTATCCCATTTCAGTGGAGGCACCAGGGAGAAAAGCAGTACATATTAGACAAGTACATTCAAAGACAAAAAAATTGCATTTTGTAAAATGCATTGAGTTTACATGAAAATTCAGGTATTTGTGTGTGTCCTGCTTGACTGACAGCCAAAAGGAAGAACAGTAACATATTGTTGCCTGAGGGGGAGACTAACTTGGATATTTCTAACTTTATGCACACAGTTCCCATGGTTCTGTTCTAAAAGCACACAAAATGCCATCGACAAACTTATAAAGAAAGAAGCAGGGATACTCTCAAAAATGTTGAGACAGATGAATGAAATTCAGACATGACTTAATGATTTCACTGTCCTCTCTGTTGTGAGGCCATAAATTAAAGATGAAACATAATATTTCAAAGGTAAACATCAAGGGTATCCTCATAATGACAGAGTGTTAAAAACTATAAAACTGCATTTAAAGCATCACTAGCACTGATTTAATGCATGCTGATGTGTTATTCTAACAACTTTTTGAGTTTATAAGAGCAATATTTAAAATATTCCACTACCTGTGACTTCCTGTCCTTCAGAAAATGTACCCTTGTTATTCCAGCCTAAACGTCAGTAACATGATAGTATTGGGAGAAGATTTGCATGGGGTTTGCTACTGCACAGTTGGGGGTGCTATAAGTAAGTTAAACCATGGAGTCTTGATAAGTGGGACTGGAGGAATGAAAGGGTATATGACAAAAACAGACTAGAATGTTAGCAGTAACTAGGCAAAAATAAACAAATGGTTCTAACACAATATCATGCAGGCTACTTTATTTTTCCATGGAGGAATGCATAAGAGAAAATACATGTGTGGCCTGATTACACAGAGAATGCTACACAGAGCCATCCCTTGTAAACAACAGCTGTTTCCCAGATAGTCCAGGTTTGTGCTGCTCTTGTTATTGCCACACCACAGCCCAGTAATATTACAATGCACTTTAGAAAAAGGGAGCTAAAGCCTTGCTAATGGCCCTAGAATGAGAGCAAAAGGCCAGCTTTCATTAACAAATTGCCTTAGTGCACGGTGACTATATGTTGCATCTTTTACATTTATAAGCGATGGAGTGCATTATCTCAGACTTCATTAATCACTACATTGAAAATCTCTCAACCCTGGACCTTCATCAGTTTGACTTTATCAAAGGAAAGTTCTGCCTCTTTAACCTCATTCTTTTCTTTGAAAAAGTTACCAAAGAAGTGGGTAGTGGTTATGCAGTGCATACAGAATATCTAGAACTGGCCAAGGCATTTGACACTATTCCCCATGCAAGTGTTATTGATGAATTTGTAAAGCTAATTATAAATCCTTATATTGTGTGATGGACAGTTAATGGTTGTCTGACAGAACCTGTGTGGTTAGAATAACATGTTCCACTTCTGAAAGCAAAACAGTTACCAGTGGTGCACCACAGGGCTCTGTTTTGGGCCGTCTCCTATTTGACATATATTTCTCTAACCTTCAGGGCAATATATTTTTCTTTCCTATGGTTAACTAAGTTTGCAGATGACTGTAAATTGGGTGTTGTTATTTGATCTTTAACTGACTCACAATTGGTCTAACATAGATTAGACCATGATAATAATTTGTGCAAGGACAATAAAAAAATATATACAGCGTAGTTCATTTTGGTAAATAAAACAGTTTCCCTTACTGTATAGAAGATGTACCCCTCTAATCAGACACTTTTGTAAGGGATCTGGGTACTCTTGTTGATAATTCCTTATGATTTGTAAAATAATTAATAAATTCAAGAGAACATCTAACTGTGGAGCTTTTCTCCCCGGGCCTCCGCTGAAAATGGACCTACGTCCAGTCGGACACTCCCAGTCAACAAATATAAATAAATAAATAAATAAAAATTTGGCCATCATGTCTCCACAGTAGTTTGGAAAGCATTTCATCTGGACCATTTAATTTCTAAAAGCATCTCCATTATTTCAAAAAAAGTCTTAATTCCTCTTTACTCATATCTTATCAGACCTTTTATTGAATATAATATGCACCTTTTGATATGTATTTATCTAAACATATTACACAACTTGAAAGACCTCAGAAATTCATAACTAAAAAGGTCAATGGCCACAAAAATCTTAGTTATCAGGAGAATCTGGCAACCCTGCAGACTTCTCTGTGGAGTTCCATGTCTAACCTTTTCTGCCTTGAAAGATCCAGCCCTATCTGATCTCCTATTCCTTCACAGTGCTAATGGTACATCAAGTACTCAGTTAAAGGAACTAAACCTTCATCAGCAGATAGATAAGACACATAGTTATAGATTTATATCCCAACGTATTCCTCACCACTGAAACAAATTTCCACTACATGTCAAGCACAGTAGCACCCTTGCCACCTTCAAGGTAAACCTAGATAATTGGATTGACATCCACATATTCTCTTCTGGTCTAGCTTATCTTGCCTTCCTTGAGGTTAGGGGGACATTTTGAATAAATTTTTTTAGATAGGCTTGAAATGGTCTGTAGACTAATTACCTGCTACTTACCTATGAACCTCCAAACCTACTACTTACCTATGAAACTCTGAACCTACTACTTACCTATGAACATCTGAACATATAACAGTTGTTAGTAGGCTTACAAAAATGTTTTAAAGCACAAAATGTCAACTATAAAATATTAGGATTGCATTATATGGCAGTAATAAATACTACAAGGGCTAAATAACTCAGTTTGTAGCCATCAAGGCTAAATTACAATGGCAAAAAAGGTCTGACATCTTAAAGGACAAATAAAATGCTGTAGTTTGACAGCCAAGGCCAGATATCATAGGATCATAGGACGTTACTAGGCTATTGGCCCTGAGGCCCTTATAAGCCTAGCTAAGAGTTTAGCCCATGCACAGACAAATCAGCATCCTATGCCCCTGTCCAGCAGGGACACAGGTGGAATCCCAGGGCTGTATTTTCTATTTCCCATCCAGTTATCCAGATTGCGCTTAAAAAGGGGTAAAGAGGTACTCTACTTGACATGGAGAGGGAATTTATTCCATAGATGGGAGGGTCTCTGGGACACAAATGTCCCGCCAGCAAGTCCTATTGATGTCACAGACCAGGTTGAGGCCACTTGTGCTGGTTACTCGAGTGGAGCTTGACTTGCGGATATGAAGCAGTCCCATCAAGGCGGGGTCTAAGATCGCCTTGTATGCCAGACGGAGGTCACCTCTGAGGAGTCTGTATGAAACACAGTAGAGGCATAAGGCTTTTAGCCTATCTGTGTATGGTAGATTTTTTGAGGACCTGGATTCTCCTGGTGAGGAACCTTTGTGGTCTCTCCAGCTTCTGCATGTGCTTTGCAAAGTACATGCCGAATGGGGCATTGTACTCAATAATGGGCCTTATAAGGGAAGAATACAGGGATGTTATGACCTCCTTGTCCCTGGAAGAGATACCCTTACTTATGAGGTGGGCCATGTAGAAAGCTTTCCATACAATGGAAGCAACATGGTGATCAAAAGTCAGGCTATCAATCTGGGTGCCCAGATCCCTCATGGTTGACTGTGTGCTTAGAACATTGTTATTAATGTGATGATTTGTGGGGACATCTCTCTCCCCAAAGGGGATGATGATGCTTTTTTTTGTATTCAGCTTGAGGACAGGTTTCTGGCACCAGTCATTTGTTTGGCTGAGACCATCATGGAGGATGTCCACATCACTAGGGGAATTGATGACAGCTCCCAACTTGCAGTCATCTGCAAACTTGGTCAGCCATAGCCCATTGGTTTTGGCCTACACCTCTGAAAGGCATATCCCAAATAACAGAGGCCCCAAGACCAAACCCTGGAGTACGCCACTCGATATGAGTCTACTGCTCAAGGTGGCTTCCCCTATTTTGACTAGATGGGTTCTACCAGTGAGCTAGTTGGCTAACCATCTGGTAACATATGGATTAATGTCTAGTTGAGAAAGTGTATCTGTTATACCCGAGTGGGGAATAGTGCCAAAGGCTTCGGCCAGATCAAGGTAGGCAGTATGCATGGTCTTCCCCTCATCCATGGCTTTGGTGACTGTCTCAAAAAAGTTGACCAAATTTAACAGACATGACCTCCTCTTGACAAAGCCAAACTGTGTGGGATCGAGTGTTTGGAGGTTGCCAATGTCCTTGTTTATGAGGTCCGTAATAATCCTTTCCATGGCCTTGCAGATCAAGCTAGTTTAGGCTTATGGGTCTATAATTTCCCAGATCAGTGGACGCTTCACCTTTGTGTAAATGGATGACAGTGGCTGTCCTCCACTCAGCTGGGACAAAACCGTTACTCAGGCTTTGATTCAATGGGTTGCCTAATGGTGCTGCAAGTTCCTGCCCGAGTTCATGTAGGATGCAACCTAGGATGTTATTAGGTCCCATGGAGGCTATATATTTCAGTCTATAAGTAGAATTACATTTGCAATTAAAGAAACCATACAACCTACCTTAGTTAGGTTTAAGGTAATGATAAACTACTTTTTTAAGTAACGTGTTGAAAATAGAAAGTATTATGCAGTCATATAGTTTCAATGTAAATGTTGTGCATCTGAAAAATGTTACTGTAAAGCAGAAATTTTCTTGATACAAAATCTTTGTGGCATGCATATGTACTGAAGAAGATGAGATACTGTAAGCATTTGTCTAAAAATTCAGCTGATCTCTATTATCAGAGGAATACACTACCAAGTTTGACAAGTGCTCTACCTGCCGCTCAGGTTTACCAGGGAATGACTTGAGTACTGTAACTGTTTCACAGGTTGAGATCATGTCTCATTACATACACATACATAGACCAAACAGAATTACATTGCATCAAAGGTTTGTGTCATGGAAGGTGAAAAAGGAACATTCTGAAAGTTATTGCAGGCCACAGGGACAGGGAGAGAATGCTAGATCTAAATTTATAACATTCTGGGCATTGATATATTTATTTTCAGCAGAATTGATTAAACCTAATGCTGTGTTTCTGACTCATACAGTCATTGAGATTACTTTTTAAAAATACTTTTAATAATTGTCATGCAAAACACTCCCCCCAACAGCTTATAAAAGGATAGTATCCTAATTTCTGAATGCAAACTAAAATATAACAGTGAAGGCATTCAAATACTTCTGTTTAATTACATTTTATATAATTTTTATCAGATTCCAAATATATACAAAAGGGAAAGAAAAAAAGGAGCACTGTGTCTTGCATAAACCAGGATAGAAAAAGAAGGGGTAAAGGAATTTAAAGGTTTTAAAGAGGACCCAGTCAAGTCTGTCATATATATTAGCATTAAGAGAATGAAGAAAGACTATCCAAGAAATCATATTTCCAGAAAAATTAGCCCATCCTTTCATATTAAAGCTTCTTAAATGTACAAGGTGTGCGAGGTCCTGGGTTTGAGCCTTGCAAAGGCTGTTTATTTCCCAATCCCTCAGAGCCACATGCTCCAGGGATATAAACCTTGTCATCACAATAAACAAAACATGCTGGAGGGATAGGTCCTGACCCAGAGACCCCCCCAGACTCTGGAATAGACTGCCCATACATGTCAGAGCACCGCTTCAAAAGGAACCTTGATTATTGGATGGGGGAAAGGAAATTCCCCCCATGGATAACGTCAGTCGCCCTGCTAGACAGGGGTCCAGGGAAGTATATAGTGTAGGAAGAAATAGCCAGGGAATTGTTATGGCTAGGTTTGTATAGGCCTTAGGGCTGATAGTCTAGTACCAACCTATGGACGTATAAAAAGGGAAAGACAAAGAAAAACAAATGTTTGCAGAATAAAATAGACTCCCATACACAGAAGAAAAAGACAAAGAAAAATATTTATAATACCCAAGGTTAGAATCAAACTTGTCACTGACTGATAGCCAACCAAACCTAGAATTTGGATCCCACTCCAATGAAAAATATTAAGCTAAGCACATAGTTCAGTTTCAAACATAGGTTTTGACAACAGCTAAGGTCAGCTAGGTTCATCTAATTCTTCACCTACTGAATAAATTAACGGTACAACAGTGTGTTAATGGGTTTCTTCATGTAGTCCTGGATTTGAGTCCTTTGATCTCTTTTGTGTACTATGTGATTTTAAACACTTCGGTTAGCCAGAGTATAATCTTGGGTCAGTTCTGGAAGAACAATTTCTGCATTTCTGCTACTGGACTCCACTGGTTAACAAATAACAAAAAAAAAAATGAAAAAGAAATGTAGATCCTGTTTAACTGTCACATTACTCCCAATACATTTATTATCCCCTCCTCATAACAGCTGCTTGATGGACCTCTCATGTCTTTGTAGATGCCATTCTGTTTTTTACTTCACTGCTTTTTCAGGACGACTGTTCCTGTCAGGTATAAACTACTCCAGTGAGATAGACATCTCTAAGTCGATTATCAGCTACCTATATTGTTTCTTCAGATTGTGTTCATCTTGTGTATTTACTTCATTTTTTAAATATGGTACCCACATGGACCCTGTGGACAGCAGATATTTGACCATTAATATTTGCCTTCTATCTTCACAACTAGTTTCTGTGCTGTAAATACTGCATTTAAAAGTCACTAACGGAAAAAAGCTCCTCTTTTTTTAACGTATATACAGTGCCTTTTAGAAAATTGTTGACAGCTCAACTTTTTAAATAAAAACACTTGCATAAAACACGTCCTTCTCCTCTTGGACTGTAACTAGTCTGGCTGCTTCTATAGTTCTGACATCACCACATCTTTGTGCATTATATAATAGTCTATTGTTTGAAACCATTTAATTGTCTCCACAGTAACAAACACTGAGAGTCATGTGCACTATTATTGTGTAATACATGGGCAGGCAGCCATACTTAAAGGGACAGGCATTCAACACTCAAGCAAGTTCTGCAAGTAAAAATATGTAACAAAATCAGAAGATAGGGTAAAAATTATTTCTTAATATTTCTTTTCAAGAAGTTATCTTACCTCTTCCATTATTTTTAAATGTTAAGCATATTTTGTCTTTTACTGATGCATCTAAATCAAGCAGGAATTGCTTACAGCTGAGATTTGATTTGATTTTGTTTCTTAAGTTGTCACAGCAACTGCTGTTAATTTTCTGTGAATACATTAATTTATAACCTATTATGACTAGGTCTCCAACCATAACCAAGTCAATATGTGTTTGAGACATGGATGTGAAGAAGTTCAACTCAAGAGCAGAATGGAGTGAATCAGGATTGCATCAGACTGGGCTGCCAATCGTCCCTCCCTCTGGACAGGCCATTCAGCTGTGGTCACTCATATACCCTTCCTCCCCTAGGAGACTATCTGAGTCACAATCAGGTCTTTAAACTTCTATATCATGGAGCCAGCTATTTATGGAAAATATTTAGAAAGAATTTAACTTAAAATACTTTTATAGGACACGGGGTAAGCAAGGAATCAAATTCTGCATGTTAAGGTCAGTGTGTGTGTATGTGTGTGTGTGTGTGTGTGTGTGTGTGTGTGTGTGTGTGTGTGTGTGTATCCATTCTAAGAAGACTAATGCATCCCAGAATTAGTGTATGGAGATCTAAAATGTGAGCCTTTGTCATCATAGTTATAATTATTATATTGCTGTGAATATATTGAATATTTTGCTAAATATTTCTCTTAACTGTGTTATACTGTTTAAAGAATAATAATAATAATAAAAATAATAATAATAATAATAACAATAATAATAATAATAAAAATATATAAACAGTTCTTGTTGCTATACTTTTGAAATGGCTTGTTTTTTTATTATTTGAGTCAGGGTCATAAAAGGACAACTGTATCTTAAACACAACTTTTCCCTCATCCCTGAGTGTATTTTCCTTCCTACAAAATGATTACTACATTGACATATGTAGGTAGTACACAACTTATCTGTTCCTTGCCATGTTCCCTCAGTGCACACCATGCTGATTATTCAGGAGATTTGACAATACTTTCTTTAGGAATTTCTGCTCATTGCTCTTACATCATATGCATATGTGTCATTACATCCAAGATGTTTGCCCTCCCCCAAAAAAGTATACACATCAAGGTATTTATAGCCCTCCCAACTTTCCCTCCCACTGAAGCTACAATCCTGTTGTCGGAAGTGGCTGGCTTGTTTTGAAGAAAAAAATAAGTTATACTGTCACAGATGACTAAGCAGTTGAATGAAAATGCATATTATAGTCTCTGTATAAAAGGGTCAGAACACAAACATATCAAATTATATATTTAGTAACACTATGAATAAATATTTCTGACAGCAAACCATAGTTCTGAGTGCTGCCATTCTAAATATATGGAAGGGAAAATTCATAATGACATATAATAAAACATCATAATGTAATGTTATTTCTTTTTCAGTTTCTATGATGGTCATTCATTCAAGGTTTTGGAAGTTTCCTCCAACACCAATTTCAGCATTTGCACTTTATGGCATTCTACCAATAGGTAATGACAGAAAAAAAAATAACCCATAAACATAATCATATTCATTTCAGATATATCTCTTTACTTTCACATACTGCAACCTCCATTTGTAGCTTTCAGGACAGCTTTATTGATAACACGATTAGATTCACATTTAGTTCTGAAAATTCACTTCACATTTCTAGACATATTGGAGTTCATGTATAATATTAAGTACTACTAAACTACAAAGCTTGAAAACTCTAAAATGATAAGGGAAGAAAATGATACCTCCATATAAAGCTCTGGAAAACATTTTCACTTTGATCTTGCAAATGTTGGGAAAAGCAAAGTAGAAATGTTCAGTGTGTATGATAAATGGAATAAGTTCCTAATATATTAATGCAGTTTGACAAGTCATGGTCTATAGTGACTGCATGTGAGAAAAGCAGTAAAGCAGCATGTTTACAATTATAATCTTGGAACTCTGAAATTATTTGTGACTACAGTTATGGGATCTTAAAATAAATTAGCTCAGCAAGGCACCATTTATTAGGTCCTTCTTTACCTTAACATTATGAATTCTATGTCTAATACATTGCAATGTTTGTTGCCTTAAGGACCTGCTAAACAATTTCTCCTGTGCCCTTGATGCCAGCTTGATAATAGTTCAGTGCTTCACTCCTGAGGTACATTTCTTGACATCCACGTCTCAGAGGCCTGATCTGGTCCACTATATAAGAAGAAGCCTAACATCACAGAAACATACAATGCCATGTTCTCTGATTAGGAGTCAGACAGCCAAGACAGTAAAGGTAAACGAGTCCTTGAAAGTCTTGCTAACAATAAGGCTGAATAAAGTGATGGGATTTCAGCTGAATTGTTTCAAAACCTATAAAATAAGGCTGTTACAATGCCGCTTAGAATTTGCTAGCAAATGTGGAAAGCAGGACAATGGCCAGGAAATGTCAAGTTATATTCCAATCACAAATAAAAGAACAATACCAAAGAGTGCTCACGTTATTAACCAATTGCACTTGTTTGACGTGACAGCAAGGTAATGCTCAAAATCCTGCAATACAGACTTCAATAATATATGGAACAAGAGTCGACAGATGTAAAAGATCAAATTACTAACATCAGCTTGATAATGGAGAAAGCAAGGTCATGCCAGAAGAATATTTACTTCCACTTTATTGACTTTAAAGCATTTGACTGTGTGGATCACAACAAACTGTGTCAACCCAGACCATTTGCATAAAGGACTAATAGTAAAACTGAAATTTAGCCATGTAATGATAGACAGCTGCTGGGAAAAAATCAAAGGCAAAATAAGGAGGGGGTGGCACAGGCTAAGATTGACAGCGCTAATTAAGTAATGAATTTTAATTTGCAAGAACATGCAGCACTTATTGTCAGACATGCCTAGGGTCCTAAAGTCCTTGAGGATAAGAAGAGTTGAACTTGACTAAATGATTAAAGAACAGCAAAAAACAAGAATTCAGCAATGCCTATGTCCAAGTTTGCATAAGAGACACCACTGTGCTATTCCTGCCCCTTACAGGCACTGCTACAAGGCAACATAAACCACATTAGTGTAAAGGGGGGGGGGGCTACCACCATTATGTTTCTGTTTTTTATCATAAATACCGAAAGAAGTTAGCACAAGTTACATTATTGTAAATGGGGAAGGTAGCTGCCACCATATTGTAGCTGTCCCTTATCATAAGCACTGATGAAAACTACCATAGGTTACACTATTGCAAATGGGGAGATGGACCTGCCAATATGATTTTTCTGTTCCTTGTCAAGTAGCTTCTGTGGAAGCCCTTTTTCTTAAGAAGGATCTCCACAGCTGTAAATTTAAGAAATGTCTTGCCTTTACAGTACTAATAGCTTCTGAAGCTCAATTCCCAAAATTAGCCATTCCTACTGTTATTTAACAGTAAAAAACACAATTATAATTGCACCAGTAGAGGAGGGGGGCACTGCACTTGACAGACTGGGGTGCTGCTACTGAGAATAACCATGCAGAAAGGTAAGCAAGAATACAATTTGTTTGGCTTATACAACATATTCTATAAATAAAGACAGTTAATAGTTTTTATAATGCACAGATGCATTATATCATGTGTGTGCTAGGTGTTTCTGTAAATTAAGATATAAAAAGAAAGAACAGAAAAGTTATGCAGTCTTTTCAAGTAACTGGAAATCATGCACAGTACAATTTCTGGAAAGCATGCCCTTGAGTTTTTTCCAAAACACATTTTTTTACGTACAGATATGCCTTAAATAATAATGTTCTCCTAGCCAGATGTTTGTCTGCTGCTAAATTGTTTTATTAGCCTTAAGGCAGCATCAATTAAATAAAACCTACAACTGGCAGTCTGCAGAAATTTGAGATACTTTAAAGCTTCAGTATATTTACTGTTGTTTTCCTTTCTCCAGGGTATTTGTTCCATTCAGAAGATTTGAACTTATTTTGCCATTTTAACTTGTATACGTCCATCATCAACATCATCATCACCAACCCCATTTCTTTCCATTTCTACATGGGGTTGAGGTGTCACGTCAACTGTTGTCACTTTTCTTAATTCAGATTCTCTATCCTACCTTCTTTGACAATCATGGCTGACTGTTTCAGATCTTTTCTCATAGGATCAAAGGATCATAGTAAATTACAAGACTATCGACCCGGAGGTCATTTTAAGCCTAGAAATTTGCAATCCACCCATCTCATGGCTGGACATCCTCATCGTCTCTTGCCTTCTGCCTTTCTCTTCCAAGTCTTCTTTACCAAATCAACTTCTGCCTTTTTGCAGATGTGACCAAACCCTGCTACTCTGCTTCTGCCCTTATTTGAAAAAGAACTGTAATCACACTTTATTGCTATATAAAGATACCATTAGCATTGACTTTAGGTACTCAGGTCTTCAGGATATATACGTTCTCTTCTTAAAGGTGCTTTTAAAATGTCTAGCACAATAAGATACCTACAATGATAAATGTTGTATTTCAAAATGGAGGAAACATACTTATTTAATAATAGCCTATGTAGTCATCTGTCCCACTACCAGTGCAATAACAAGGATGCAGAAAGCCCTCCTATGCTTCCCCATCTGCTCCTCAATATACATCACTCTGAGCCTCCCTGCTTGCCACCTACCTCCTGCAAGTCATAGGGCATTGACCACTAGAGGTAGTTCCAGGTGATGTAATAATCCTAAATCTCATGCTACCCCCTTAAAGAGAAGAGTAGGGCTTCAGCCTCTCAGGACCTTCCATACACACAACAAACCTCAGCACCTGGACTTCTTATCAAATCCAGGTCCCAGCATAATAGATGAGAACTCTACTTCTGTGTCAACAGGCTAGTTCCAAAAAGAGGATGTGCATTTTTCATTGGTAATGGTGTGGTCAAATAGTGCTTGTTTGACTTTATTCATCATCACAGCAGCACAGAAAAAATGTGGTTGCATGACTAATTTCTTATAGCAAATCAGCAACAGTAACAACAGTGAAAATTTGAGTTAAAATTATTAAGTGTCAAGATCTGGGAGAAATGCCTCTTCAAGGAGATGTAAAGGGCTCAGTATCCAAGACATAAAACAGTACAAAACTGGAAGTGGGTGTGTGGCACATTGTATGGTGTAGTTACATTGTGTAGGTGTATGCATAACTTCCCCTGTGTATGATCAACAGATGATCATTCAAAGAGATAAATCAAGGAATGTCTCCCAAAACTTAAGACTAATTTAATTGCTTATGCAGGGATTAAACCTTAATTGCATTTTACACATGGGCACACAACCCCCACCACCCACCAAAGTAATTTATACTAACTACATGGTCACAATGGTAGGAAAGAGAGAATCTCCCATTTAAAGCACACTACAGTCTTACAAAAACAATAATCTTGAAGTCCGACTATAAAACCTAATTTTAGCCACGTCTCTTCAGGTAGATAGAACCTAATCATGAGTCTTCAGCCACCTCTAGAGTAAGCTAAGCATATGCATGCAGTTATGTGTATATGTGCTAGGTGTGTGTGTGTGTGTGTGTGTGTGTGTGTGTGTGTGCGTGCGTGCGTGCGTGCGTGCGTGCGTGTGTGTGTGTGTGTGTGTGTGTGTGTGTGTGTGTGTGTGTGATGCCATGTGTTTGGTTTCTGTGAATTGGTTTTCATGAGAACAATTCAATGAATAATGATTTATTGCTTAAAAAAAGAAGTGATATTACAATCTGATTTTTATAATATATGACTGACTATTCTCTCCATTAAGAGCATGTGTCAGTTTTACTTCCCTCTCCAACTAGCCTCACCTGCTTGCATTCTCTTTATCAAAATTATCAAAATTAGAGCAGGTTTGATCTGTGGTTGATACGGATATTAAGGTAAAGTCAGCTAAGGAGTGAGAATAAAGGGAATGTAGAAAAGGTGAAAAAGTAACTTAAATAAAAAAACTGTAATCTTATATGATTTAAACATTGATTGGAAACAAAAAGACCTAAATTCACCATACCTGAATCTATTCAGTTTCTCCTAACTAATAAATGATACCACCAGAATACACAAAAACTCATGCAGGTAAAGAAAACTAGATAGGATCCTCAGAAATAAACCAATAATATTAATGCTAGAGGAACCCTAACTGACACCATCAGTGATCACCCCTCCACTTACGTAATCCGACTGCTGCTTAGTGTTCATTGGCAAGTAACCTACAAACAAGTTCGTACCAAAGAAATTTCAATCCAGAACTCTTTATCTTTTCCTTTAAGGAATATAACTGGAACTCCCTAAAACACTACCACTAGACAAGGCAGTTAGTTATTTTAACCAAATTTTCCAGAATATACTTAACAATCTGGCCTGACTCAGAACAAAACGAGTTAGATCGATACCTGGACCTTGGCTAACAAAGTACACCAAGCAACTCTTAACAAAAGGGGATCATACATAGAAAATATGGAAAAAAAATAAAACCTAAGGAACCTAGGCAAAAAATATATATTTAATGACAAAAAGGCATATTTTGAAGACCTTCAAAACACAAACCAAAACAATGCTAAACTCTTCTGGCAGTCCATGAAACAACTACTCACACCAGAGTAAAACTCAACACACACCCTCAGCAACAAATAGCCCAGATAATATATCAACAAAATTCAACTCCCACTTCATAAACTCAGACCTATAGCTCACCAAGAAAAACACTTCAACAACTGTTACTATCACAGAACCTAAAACTAACAATACACAGTTCATACTGAACACTGACTACATCTGAATAATAAAAAAATGCTTACAAAAACTGAAACCTACACCCTAGCTGTTGACAAATTTCCACCCGATTATCTAAAATTAGCAGCAGAGGCCATACCATTCCCCATCTCTATTCTAATCAGTAGATCAGTAAAAGCAAACTACATCCCTAATATCTGGAAAATGTCATACATCATACATATCTATAAAGGTGGAAACTCTGTTGGTGTCTATATCATAACATGGAAGACGCAAAATGTCGAACACTCACAAGAGCGAAAATGCCGAAACTCGAATTCGGTATTGTGGGGGGTGCAGCACTAAATATATATTCCAACTCTGAGATTGAACTATAGTAAGGAAAGGGCAAATATCCCAATCTTCACTGTACTGCAATCTCAAAAACGGACCCTCGACATTTTGACACTTTTGCTGTTGTGCCGTTCAACATTTTTATTTTTTGATAACATGATATAGATCCCTCTGCTGACCTTACAGATGACTGCCATTCTCCCACCACTATCTAAGATCCTAGAAAAATGCATACACTCCCAACTAATCAAACACCTAGCTGATCAGCACCTCCTTTTTGCCACTCTACACAGCTTTGAACCTTATAATAGTTGTACAACTTCCCTCCTCAGCTTTATTAACACCATAAATGAACTCAAAAACCATGAGAAACAAGTCTCAACTCTCTTCCTTGACCTATCAAAAGCATTTGATACAGTTGCACTTCAAAACTTTCTTCACGAACCTACTTCTCTAGGTATCAGTGCTCAAATGTTAACTTGGTTTCACAGCTATTTATCTAGTAGGCAACAAGATGTTAAATGGCAAAAGGACTGCTCCATGTTTTTCTTATACTCTCAGTGAGCATCCCCAAGAATCAAATCTAGGACCCCTTCTTTTTAATATCTTTATTAGCAATCTACACTCTACCTCCAACCATGCAAACATAGTACAACATGCAGATGATAAACATCATCTGTTCTGCTCAGGTGCTATCATCCCTGCAAAACATTACCCAATATGTCTTCTTATCCACAGAATCCTGGCTAGACAACTCAGATGTACTCATAAACATGAAAAAGACAAAACTAATGTTACTCACCCCTAAAAACAACTTAGAACAAAAACATTAATTTCACAGTCTATCATCTAATAACACAAAAAATAGAATGTGTCCCAAACCAAATTCCTCAGAACATTTATTGATGAACCCCTCAAATATGATCACCATATATCTCAACTGTCCAGATTTTCACAGAATATCCAGGTTTTTGACTCATATTTTTGGCCTGTTTCTCCAAAAGTTGTGGTTTTCTGGTAAATCACTGACAAATCACTGATGTCAGAAAATAATGACAGAAATTTGAGTTTTAGACTTCATATCCTTTATAAAATTCAAAGCTAATGCAATACCTGTTATTCTATCAACTTTCTAAATTTGTAAGAGCACATTTAAAAACTGTCTCTGTTTTTGGGCCTTTGTCCTCTCCCATTTTGTATGCCTTTGTACAGATTTCTTGCTTTAAGAAGTTAAGAAGTATGATGATCACCACCTCCTCCAAGACATAAAAAAAAAAACTGGAAACTAGGCTCCCTTTATAGGGTGAAAAATGTTCTTACAGACCACTCCAGAAAATCATTAGCAAAAACATACCTACTTCCATTTGTACTTTATGCATCAGCTATCTTTACTAATCTCAACTCCACACTAAAAAACAAACTAGATATGATCTACAATAAAACTGCCACATTTGCTGCATATACCCCCCAAAAAGACTCACCAATGTAAACCCCTAAAAGATCTTAACTGGTGTGAGCATCCACACTACCTTAACTGCTTACAATGCACAATAGCCCACAAACTAATATACTGCCCTGAAAAATGTCCCCCTGAAAAAGATGCATTGCAACTTTATAGTACAGCCAGAACCCTCAGGTCTGGCAACAAAATACTACTCTGTGCCGCAAAATCAAATAATTCTACCAGTGACTCACTTCACTCTTATTGTGTTACAAAAATGTAGGCCTCCATTCCCTTGGAACTAAGACAAATAGACAAGCTAAATGTATTTAAACCATCACTGAAAAAGCAGATTTTAGATAACTGACTGTGCTCCTGTAAAGCTCCAGGACAGTATATAAATATGAATCATAAACACTTTTCCCTCTCTCATAGGTTCATAGGTGTGTACAAGACTAATGCCCCTGGGTCCTTTACAAGCCTAGCCCATAGGATTACCCTGGCATCGTGCCACCAGACCTTAGTTCCCAGTGCCTCTGTTAAGTAGAGCCACTGGAGCGATCCCCGCGGTGAATATTCTATTTCCCATCCACTCATCAAGATTTCTCTTGAAGAGGGCCAGTGAGGTGCTCTGTTTGACATGTATGGGAAGTCTATTCCATAGCATGGGCAGTCTCTGGGTTATGAACCTGTCCCTCCAGCATGTTCTCTTTATTGTGGAAATGAGGTTGAGGTCCCTGGAGCGTGTGGTGCGAAGGGATTGGGATTTCTTTAGATGTAGCATTTCTAACAGAGCTAGGTCAGACATGGCTTTGTAAGTCAAGCAGAGATCGCCTCTAAGTAGGCAATATGAGACAGAGAATAGTTGGAGTTTTTTGAGTCTGCCCATATAGGACAAGTGTTTAAGGCCAAGAATCCTCTTTGTGAGGTACTTTTGTGGCCTCTCCAGTTATTGCAGGTGTCTAGTGAGGTACATGCCAAATGGGCATTGTACTCGATGATTGGCCTAATGAGGGAAGAGTAGAGGGAGACAATGACCACTTTCTTCCTGGATGCAAAACCCTTAGTAATGAGATGTGCCACATAGAAGGACTTTCTGACCACAGTGGCAATGTGGTGGTCGAAAAAGAGGTTGCTGTCAGCCTATGTTCCCAGATCTCTTATAACACCTGATGTGTTCAGTGGACTGCCATCGATGTGGTAATTCATGGGAACCGGGTTTTTACCAAAGGGAATGACAACACATTTTTTGGCATTGAGCTTAAGGCCATAGTTCTGACACCAGTCACTGGTTTCAGTGATGCTTTTCTGTAGGATGGCAACATCACTTGTGGAGTTAATAATAGCTCCCAACTTGCAATCGTCTGCGAACTTTGTCAGCCAGATTTCCTTCATGTTGGCCTGGACTTCAGAGAAGTAGATGCCATACAGGAGAGGACCCAGGCCTGAACCTTGTGGGACTCCACTCGTGACTCAGTCTGACTTGGAGTCAGCTACTTTCACACTGTGGGTTCTATCTGTGAGCTAGTTTGCAAACCACCTAGTGATATAGGGGTTGATGCCTAGCTTACTGAGTTTTTCTATGATTCCTGAGTGAGGAATGGTATCAAAAGCCTTGGCCAGATCAAGGTAGGTTGTGTGAACCACCTTGCCTTCATCCGCAGCTCTGGTGACTGACTCAGACAAGATGACCAAGTTGAGCAGGCATGATCTACCCTTCACAAAACCAAACTGTGTGGGATCCAGAGTTTGGAGATTCCCTATATCCTTGTTTATTAGGTCCATGATAATGCATTCCATAGCTTTGCATATCAGACATGTTAGGCTAATGGGACGATAGCTCCCAGGGTCTGTAGTCACTCCACCTTTGTGGAGAGGGATGAATGTAGCAGTGCGCCATTCAGTAGCGACAAAGGTTGAGGTGAGGCTGTGATTGAACAGGGCACACAGGTGAGGTGCCAGTTCACTCTGTAGTTCATGTAGCACACAGCCAAGGATATTATCAGGTTCCATAGAAGCTGTATTCTTGGCTTTTGACACTGCTGTTTTAACCTGTGCAGTAGTAATAATGGGTGACTGGCAAGCTACTGTTAATGTGATAGGTCCTTTTGGAGGAGAGAGAGGGGTAAAGTTGGCACTGAATCTGTCAGCCAGTATATTGGCAATATCTGTTAGCTTGGTATAGGAGGTACCATTGTGCAGTAGCTCAGAGCAAATCTGGGAATTGCCATGGAGATTCTTTACATAACTATAGAAGGCCTTGTGGTTGTCTTTACTACCTGCCACAATTCTGTTTTCATAGCTAGCTTTAGAGGATTTGATGAGAGATCTCAACTTTTTGTTGAGGCTGATAGGGGAGTTTTTCCAGTCTTGGAACTTCACCTTATTCGCATAAGATTCCCCCTTCTGTTGTAGAGTTTGTTTATGGTAGTGGACCACCAGCTTGGCTTCCTACTTTTGGAGGAGGGCGTCTTGGTTCTATTGAGTATGGCGAGATCCATGCATTTGTGTACATGTTCGTATTGGTGTATGATTCAGCGGTCATGCAATTATTCTCCATTTGCATGGGTGCCGTGAAGTTAGCCACCTCTGTTTTAGGAGCCCAAAGTTAGCTTTGGAGAAGTTTTTCATGGTGGTTACCTTTGTGGGGGAGGAGGGGATATGGATTTCCAAGGTGATTAGTTTGTGGTCGGATCTAACCAGGGAGGAGTTGACTATTGATGTAGAGCAATGGTTGCCCATGTTAGTAATGACCAGGTCAAGGATGTTGCTACCTCTAGCGGGGGTAAGAACGAGCTGGTCCAGGGCATTGGAACTGATGAATTCCAAGAAACATTGGACAAGTGTATTGGTACATGAGTAGTTTTCTGAGTTAATGGAGGGGTAGTTGAAGTCACCCAGTATGAGAGTGTTAGGTGGGACCCTAATATTCTCCAGGGTGCTTAGGAATGTGGAGTGTGAGTCTTGGGACATGGTTGGGGACCTATAGCAGGCTAAGACCTGAATCGTTGTCTTACCCAATGTTAGCTGCACCTGAAGTATCTCTGATGAGTTATGTTGGGCTGTCAGTCTGGAGGTGTGCGCATCCTTTATGAATATAGAAACACCACCACCTTTGGAGCTTCGGTCCAAGTTCTGAGGCCGAAAGGTTTGGAATGAGTTATAGCCTGGTAGTGCAGAGGTGCTTTCTGCTGCCTTAAACCAGGTCTCTGTTACAGTAAAAATTTTGATGTTCTCCATTTTAAGGAGTGCTTTGAGTGAGTGCATTTTTAAATTTATACTTCTAGCATTGAGCAGCATGACCCTCAGATTGCATTTGTTTGTAGCTGTTACGGTGGTAATCTGGTCTTTTGAACACCGCCTAAAAAGGCACTATAGGGGTGGCAAGAGCCTTGGCCAGTATCCAGAAGCCTAGGCATGACAGATGCAGGCCATCATCATCCCAGGCAGACGATAATGGAGACTCTTAGAATGACACCAGAAACTTAACCAATTGTTGAAATCAATCATTTTCTGCTTGTCCTGTGGTATCATTCTGGATGATGATAGAATGCTGCTCAGGGCGAGGGTCATACCCACCTGGGCTACATAATCTGAGAGGTCCTCCATGTCTCTTTTCATGTAGTCCAGGGAGGTATGTCTCAGGTCATTCACACCCACATGTACAATGACAGAGCCATATTTGTACATGTTGTTCAAGGACCTGAGTCCATGCATTATGTGGTGGATCCTGGCACCTGACAGGCAGCCGACTGTTACTTTCTCCTTATTCAACTTAGTGAGTGGGACATCAGTGTGCCTCACTATTGAGTCACCTATGACTAGCATGTTGGGCATGCTGTTTTGCCTTAGGGGATTTGGTTGAGTGGCACACTGTTTAGGAGAGTTATGTGTTTCATTATTAGTGTTGTATTGTGGTGGTCGAGTGCATTTCTGTCTTGGAGGTCTCTGCTGTTTGGATAGATTTTTATTGAGAGCCTCCCTGAAAGTGGGTGTGTGGTTTCTGTTTTTATGTGAAGGCAGTGCTGGTGTGTGTTCTGGAGGGCTATGTGTTCCATGTGGTGTGGTGCAAGTGTTGACCTTCTCCTCTTGACCAGCTATTCCGGTCTTGGCTGGAGAGTGCGTGGCTTCCAATTTGGATATATAAGTGCATCTCTCGCAAGTCTGAGTGTTGGAAGGTAAGAGGAAAGGGTTGTCTGTGTACATGAGGCAGTTGCTACATTGTCTCAGGATGCCCAAGTTCACCAGGTTGATAGGAGAAATAATAAGTACAGGAACTGCTTCCTTGTAGAACATTTAGTGCTGCTAGCACTTTTGCATGCTAAAATAATTGCAATAAGTCTGGTAATGTGCTAGACTAATAAGGTAGTAAAAGTGCAGTACAGGAGATAACTAGCAGATCTAAGGGAAAAGTTGAAGAGCAGACTTTTAAACAAGAAGTTGAAAGAGATGGAAAAACTGCCAAAATGGCCAATAAACTACAACTTTTGGGCCAGAAACCACTCTTGTGGTAAATAGGCTACCTAGTGCTTACCACTCCCACTGATAAGCTAGAAGGCTTCCTCCCAACACAGAAAGGCTTGGGGGGCTCAGAAGCTTACAAACAGTCCTTCTTCTTCTTTTGTCTTTTCCCAGTTAGGGGTCGCCAAAGTGGATCACCTGTCCACTCATGATTGGCAGTGGAGTTTTACGGTGTCAAGTTGTCAGCCCGGCGCCTAACCTTGCATGGAAGGCACACACATGCACGCACTCATGCCTAGGGCCAATTTAAAGTGTCCAATCCACCTACAGCATGTCTTTGGGATGTGGGAGGAAATCGGAGCACCCGAAGGAAACCCACGTGACCATAGGGAGGACATGCAGACTCCGCACAGAAGGCACCCAAGCCGAGGATCGAACTGGAGAACCTCCTGCTGTGAGGTGACACGGCTAACTGCTCCACCAACGTGGCTGCCCAAGCTTACGAACAGTCCTAAATACCCCAAATCTGTATCTGGACTAGACTAGTTACAGGAAAGGCGGGAAACAAGCTCAAACATGGGCTTTTAAACAAAAAGTTGAAAGAGATGGAAAAACTGCCCAAATGTTCAATAAACTACAATTTCTGGGTCAGAAACCACTCTTGTGGTAGATAGGCTACCTAGTGCTTACCACTCACACTGATAAGCTAGAAGGCTTCCCTCCCATACAGAAAGGCTTGGGGGGGGGTCTCAGAAGCTTATAAACAGTCCTGGATACAGCAAATCTGTATATGGACTAAACTAGTTACAGGAAAGGTGGGAAACAAGTGCAAATGCAGGCTTTTAAACCAGAAGTTGAAAGAGATGGAAAAACTGCCAAAATGACCAATTAACTACAATTTCTGGCCCAGAAACCACTCTTGTGGTAGATAGGCTACCTAGTGCTTACCACTCACACTGATAAGCTAGAAGGCTTCCCTCCAACACAGAAATGCTTGGGGGGCTCAGAACCTTACAAACAGTCCTAGATACCCCAAAATTTTATCTGGACTAGACTAGTTACAGGAAAGGTGGGAAACAAGCTCAAACGTGGGCTTTTAAACAAAAAGTCGAAAGAGATGGAAAAACTGCCCAAATGTTCAATAAACTACAATTTCTGGGCCAGAAACCACTCTTGTGGTAGATAGACTACCTAGTGCTTACCACTCCCACTGATAAGCTAGAAGGCTTCCCTCCAACACAAAAAGGCTAGGGGGGCTCAGAAGCTTACAAACAGTCCTTCTTCTTCTTTTGGCTTTTCCAAGTTAGGGGTCACCACAGCGGATCACCTGTCTGCTCATGATTGGCAGTGGAGTTTTACGGTGCCGAGTTGCCAGCCCAGTGCCCAACCTTCCATGGAAGGCACACACATGCACACACTCATGCCTAGGGCCAATTTAAAGTGTCCAATCCACCTACAGCATGTCTTTGGGATGTGGGAGGAAACTGGAGCACCCAAAGGAAACCCACATGACCACAGGGAGGACATGCAGACTCCGCACAGAAGGCACCCCAGCCGAGGATCGAACTGGAGAACCTCTTGCTGTGAGGTGACACTGCTAACTGCTGCAACACCATGGCTGCCCAAGCTTACAAACAGTCCTAAATACCCCAAATCTGTATCTGGACTAGACTAGTTACAGGAAAGGTGGGAAACATGCTCAAATGCAGGCTTTTAAACAAAAAGTTGAAAGAGATAGAAAAACTGCCCAAATGTTCAATAAACTACAGTTTCTGGGCCAGAAACCACTCTTGTGGTAGATAGGCTACCTAGTGCTTACCACTCACACTGATAAGCTAGAAGGCTTCCCTCCAACACAGAAATGCTTGGGGGGCCTCAGAACCTTACAAATAGTCCTAGATACCCCAAATTTTTATCTGGACTAGACTAGTTACAGGAAAGGTGGGAAACAAGTGCAAATGCAGGCTTTTATACAGAAAGTTGAAGGATATGGAAAAACTGCCCAAACGGACAATAAACTACAATTTCTGGGCCAGAAACCACTCTTGTGGTAGATAGGCTACCTAGTGCTTACCTCTCCCACTGATAAGCTAGAAGGCTTCTCTCCAACACTAAAAGGCTTGGGGGGCTCAGAAGCTTACAAACAGTCCTGGACACAGCAAATCTGTATCTGAACTAGACTAGTTACAGGAAAGGTGGGAAACAAGTGCAAATGCAGGATTTTAAAACAGAAAGTTGTAAGAGATGGAAATACTGACCAAATGGCCAATAAACTACAATTTCTGGGCCAGAAACCACTCTTGTGGTAGATAGACTACCTAGTGCTTACCACTCCCACTGTTAATCTAGAAGTCTTCCCTCCAACACAGAAAGGCTTTGGGGGCTCAGAAGCTTGCAAACAGTCCTGGATTCAGCAAATCTGTATCTGGACTAGACTAGTTACAGGAAAGGCAGGAAACAAGCTTAGAATTTTTTTTTTTTTGTAAAATGGAAAGGGACAAAGGAGAAACAGAAGATAATTCAAGGTTAAGGACCTACACAGCTTGCCCTTCTCAAATGTTCTCTCTGTATTAGGTAGAATGAGCTAGTGACACTAGACTGGGAATCAGCTGAACAGATGGGACTGGTAGAAGTGTCTGAAGTCAAAATATGTTCTCACTGTACTTGGTTGAGTGAGCAAATGAGATAGACCCAGGAGGAGTGTTCAAACACAAATTTACAGGAAGGGCGGGCAATTCCAAAGCCACCAAGATTAATACCAGAACAAGAACAGGGAGGAAGGGTGGCAAACTAACTGCAGAGAGAGAGAGAGAGAGAGAGACCACAGTATTCTATGAAACAAATAAATAGAAAAATAAATAACTGCAGAGAGACACAGACCACAATATTCAATGAAACAATTAAATAGACAGAAAAATAAAGTGTAGTACAATCTTTAACGCTGTAAGTTTGTACTTAAGTCAGCTAGTAATACAGTTGATTGTAGGTATATAAGCCAAACAACTCAGATATTGAGCAGTAATAAATTCAAAGATATGTGACTAACACTTATAAATACAGATAAACCACTAGGCTAAGAGTTTAACACTGAATATCAATGAAGTGAAACACAATAGCTCCCACTTACTGCAGAGAGAGAGAGAGAGAGAGAGACCACAGTATTCTATGAAACAAATAAATAGAAAAATAAATAACTGCAGAGAGACATAGAACACAATATTCAATGCACAATATTCAATGAAACAATTAAATAGACAGAGAAATAAAATGCAGTACAATCTTTAACACTGCAAGTTTGCACTTAACTCAGCTAGTAATGCAGTTGATTGTAGATATATAGAAGAAAGCCAAACAACTCAGATATTGAGCAGTAATAAATTATATAGCTAACCTCCTTCTAACCCATATACTGCTATCATTTTCCCATTACAATCTCACCTAACGTCTCTGTATTTGTACCTTTGCCACATGTTGCGCTGAATACAAAAATTTTTCCAAAACAAACATACTAACATCCAAAACTACAACATCCTTTACAAGCTGTAATCTATTTACTTTACTCCTGAAAACTCTGTTTTACAATAGTTAAAAGACATAGCATCCAAACATATTTGTAACATACCTATATATATATATATATATATATATATATATATATATATATATATATATATATATATATATCTTTCTAGTAAATGTACTTATTCCATTTCAGTATATACTATAACATTTGAACTGTAGATCCTGAACTATACATGCAATTTTAACACACATACACATCTGGTTCAAAATGAAAAATGCCACAATGTTTATATATATATATATATATATATATATATGTGTGTGTGTAAAGAGAATATCTTCTATATTTTGCATTTGTAAAAACTGTACAGCTTTTTTCTCATTTTACAATGAAAAACTCCTACTATGTTATTTTATGTATGCATTTTGTTATGCTTGGGTAGTTATATCTGTAATAACTGTGGAGCTTTTCTCCCTGGGCCTCCACTGAAAATGGGATCAATCCCACTCATACTTTCCCAATAAAGAAACATAGTAAATAAATCAGTAGAACCCTTATTCTATATATCACAGTCAGGTGGGATAAGGTATTCTTTTATTTATTTTAGTGGCTTTGGACTGGTCATTAAACAGCTCATAGTTAATCTACTGCTTTGTTTCAAATAATGCTAAAATTTAAAAAGAAAAATAAACTGAATAACTAGAATCTTTCTTCAAAATGCAATGTTCCAGTCACTTAAGTTCAGACGCTATTACTAGGTAATCACTTCAGCAATCCATTAGAGATACCTAAACCAAATCTCACTATCTGGTTCCTTTAATTATAAGGTCAGGAGTACAGTGGTCAGGGTGAATATAGAGATCCCTTCCCACTCGTGAAGGTTGGTTTAAAGAGAGCTATGGAGCTACTTCATTTGAAATGGAATATGAGATGCTTCGACAGGTACAGGCTGCTTTACGATATATCTGTATCTCACCAATATCTCTACTTACATTATAATGTGCGTTTAGGTTCTTAGAAAGGGCATTGGTGATAGTGGTATTTGTATGTTTTAGAGGTGTTTATGCAGAATTGAAAGGATGGAGGAAACCACAAAGAGTAAGACAATGTTAAATAAGGAAAGAAGTACTGTAGATGGTGTAGGGTGGCCGGAATAGAGGAGAGATAGGGAGGTATTGAGGGTGCAGTGGACCATTATGCATGTAGAGGGAACTTGTGTGCAGCTAGGTAGGTGCCATCGATTCCACGGACCTGGTGAGTGTTTGGGAGAGCCAGCGGATACTGGGGTGAGCTTTGGAGTCCTTGCCTAGGGCTCCAATTCATCAAAGGCCATTCTTGATGAAAATTATCGGATTCTTTTCATATTTGTGTAAGTATTATTGTAAGGAAGTATGTCAGCATGATTCATGAGGTATTATTATTTTGAAACTGGCCTCAGTCTGGGCACATTGGTCTTTAATATGTGTCCTATATGTAATACTTGGAAGCATGAAAAATATTCCATTTTAATGCAGGTACAATCGGCAATATGAAAAATACCTGTTTTTCTGAATTACCTCAGCTTCTACTGTTAATCTGTAAGATAAATGTTTTAACCCAATAGTCACCAGTATTCACATGAACCCAGCATAATGCATTTAAAAGCATTGATTTAAATCAAAGTCAGTGATACTCCACAGTCAGTAAAATAAACCATATAACAGAAGATCGATCAATAAATATGTTTCTGTATAACAATGACATAAAGAATAGATACAAAAAGTATCTAACATCTAACTTCAAGACTGGAACTAGTGTAAATAATTGAAATGTGTCATTGAGACCTACGGGGAAAAAAGCTCCTGTCTTAGAAATCACCAAATGTTCCTTGTAATCTAATTTTTCATGCCTTTTAACATTATTTAAAATTTTAATTGCACAACTATCTGTTCATAAACAATTAAAATGAGCAGTATTGTGTACCATGGTTTATTTATAGAGAATATCGGTATGTTTTTACATCTAATATCACTTAAATGTTTTCTCATATGAATGTTTTAAAGGAAGTGACATCCACCCGATATAGAAAGTGCTAAAAGAGCAGAAAGCAAAATCGGCCACCTATTTGTTGCTGCAAATAATCAGTTTTAACGTCAAAACATGGATATTTTTTCATAGCAAATTCTTTAGAACATGTAACCACAAAAGGGTTAATTACCACAGGACACAGAAACTCTAAATGAAGTTAATCTGGACTTCCATGAGTATACATTTTATGCCTGCTTTCAGAGTGTGACTTTGGGGTAGATAGCAGTAGTTTTGACTTTTTTGAGGATATAGAATAAGTTGAGAGTTTTCTAGCCATGATTCAATGGAAATGAAGGAATCCTGGGTCAGATATTGTAGTTGGGATAGGCATTGCATGGCATAAATTAGAGTGGAAGGGGTCAGCATATTGTATTAAGATGGCAAGTTAAGAGACATTGTATATGTCATTAATGAAGATGTTAAACAAAAGGGGACCGTGAATAGATCTTTAGGGTAGGCCAACTCAGAGTAGCATTTTATTGCCTGGAATCTATCTGATGGACAGCTGTGCAACCAGGATAGGGTGGACTGAATGACAGAGACTGAGTTTAATAGTTTTCTTAGCGGTGTTTTATGGAAAACAGTACCTTGGGTTCATGATAGGTCTAAAAATAATGCGGAAACACTATTGGCACTGTTTCTTGTTTATATTAATGGTGTTGACAAAGTGGACTAAGGGCAGTTGTTGTCCTGTGATTTGAGTAGAAGCCATGCTGAGTAGCAGAGATCAGTGTATTACCAATGACATATTTCAGAACTTGGGTATGGACACACTTTTCAAGGACATTTGATAGTTGGGGCTAGGATAGCAATGGGTCCATATTTGGAGAGATGAGTGGCGTTCCCACCTTTATGCAGAGGCAAAATACTTTTTTTTTTTCTCTCATGAGGATGGGACATTGGATTCTTGGATAGGTCTATTTATTATAATGGATTCATGGTAGACCAAAGCATCAATTGCAATGCTCACATATTTTGTTGGGATGTTGTCAGTAACAAGGGTAGTAGGCTTTAGTTTAAGAAGACATTTTTTGATGGTGAAATTTGAACCAGGTTTGAGGGGAAAAAATATATATTTTCATATTTCAATCATGGTAACGCTTTGGGAGTTTTGATGCTACTGGTTTTAATTGGAATGGTTAGGTATTATTCAGTGGAACTTAAACTGAGAGGTGATGTGTTGAGATTGAGTTTGAGGGGATTGATTTGGTCACTGATTCCTCAGTGGAATCAGATGAGTCTTTACAGAGGTCCAGAATGGCTTTTGTGTTTTTCTTGGAGGTTTTTGTAGCAATTCTTTTTATCTGATTTCTGAATTCTATCAGTAAATAAGTTCTTGCTACATTCAGGTGCAGTAAGCCACACAAAGCTGTATAATGCACAAAGCCAAGCACCTACACCCTAAAAGTAGCTCATTGCACCCCTATTAGCAAAACTACATTGCACAGCTTAGCCCACAGCATCTACCAATAAACTCAATACTACTGTTACACAAGGTGCTCAAGCCGTGCTTATCAAAATCGCATATAAACCTAAGTTACATTTTTACCTAAGTAGATGTTCATGCATAACAACACTATCCACCCCCTGACCAATAACTATCTAAATAGACTGTAAATCTTTACCCTTGTAACTTTTTGTAAATCAAACTTTTACTTCACACCAGACAAAATGGAAGGCCAGTCTTTTTGTCTCATCTTTATTGCCAACATCATAGAATTACATATCTTAAATAGTGTGGAAAATGCCTGATGCGCACAAATAATGAACTCTTACTAAACACAAACAATTCTGTTTATGGGCAGTGCAAATAGCTCTCAACACAGAATGTGAGCATTACACTAAACACACCACAAACAGTGCACCCAACCCTGATATGTAGTGCAATGTCATATGCTGACACTGTAAAGAAATCATTACCTAAGCTTCCTAGACCCATAAGGATTAAGTCTCAACAGAAGTTAAAATCAAACATTGAATCACATAATATCTTATCTTTAACAAAGAGTCACCATGTAGTCAAGGACCTCAGTTCCAGCATACTGGACCACTTTACAAACAAAAATGTTTCAGTGATTGTTGACTCCATAGTGAGACATATAGATTCCCCAGTGACTAGGCTGGACAAAGAGAGGGTTACAGTGAGCTGTCTTTCAGGTCCCAGGATCTCAGATATCTCAAGGGCCCTTAAAATCCTTGTACCAGACAAATATAACTATGACATGCATGTGGGTGGTGAATGACTTGAGGTGAAAATCCTGAGGAAGATGAAAAGATAAATATCTAAGCTCTCTATGCATGCTACAAATACAGGTCACTGAGCAGAATCTCCCTTCTCCCTGAATTTTGTCTAGGTGCAAAGAAAGGATGATTGTTTTCAACAATTGGTTAAATAATTTCTTTCATCTAAGGGATCCAGGATGTGACAGCCTACTTGCTTTTTAAGGGACCATCTGCATCTCTCATTCAATGGCTTCTGCTTACTGGCTAAAGTTCTTGCTACCCCCACATTGCCTTTTTTTAAGCAAAGTTCAGTTAATGAACATTCTAACATAGCAAATATATCAGTATCAAATAGGATCAAATTAAGGTGGAACTGCTCAATGGCAGAAGTCTAAACAATAAGCTGTTCAATCTTGAGGCACTCCTGCATTTGCAAGACATCCTTATATGTATAATCGGTGAAATGTGCTTAAACGCTCAGAAAGCAGTCCATCCATACTGGATTTAGCACATGACATGCTTTCACAACCAATGGCAGCTGTGGCGGTGCATCCACATTTGTCACAGATTATATCACCCCTAGACAGATTCCGAGAGACCACCAAATGGAACTTACCAAACTCCAAATCTCAGACTCAACTATCGGGTTATATCCTGCTACAAGACACCCTCCACGGTGTCAAAATTCATATCAGCTTCCTGAACACTCCCCATAAATAAGGACTTCATCATTCTGGTAAACTTTAACTACCAATAAACTGACTGCAGTATCTACACCTCCAATGTAGGGTATACACAAATGTTTTTAGATCTAAATGGACAAGATTGCAACTAGCCCAACTAGAGAACAAAATATTCTTGACATGGTGTGTACCAGTACAGTCTCATCATATAGAACTCCAATAGTAACTCCCTCTCCAATTAAGTCAGACCATAAACTAGTTACTTTTCCCTCAAACTAAGCCCCCTGGAACCAATATATTGGAATGCAAAGACTTTAAGTGCACAAGTCTCCTCAAATTCCATGATGAAGTATCAAAATTCACTTATAACAGCATAATCCCAAACATTGCCATTAGCAGATAGATTTGTAAAGGTGTTTCATACATAAATGTAGAATTCTCAGTCCTATCCTGATCCAAATACAATGGGAAATTTCTAAGTAAACCACCCTGCTTGTTCTCCAACATAAGATCTAAAGACTGCCAATATAGAAAATATTGGGAATTTAACTAAGAATTTCAAAAAAAGATTATTACATCTACTAATGCAGCCAACAAACTTGGTTTGGCATTTGAAGCCAAGTGTTATTACAAATTCTTCTTTAGCTATGTTAAAAACAAAGAAACAACATTCAGCAGTGTCCAAAACTCATATTAAATGGCACAACCCACTCAGACCAGGTGGACATTGCCAATATACTAGCAAATAAATTTAGTGTCCATTTCACTCTGAGATGACTGTCTAAATCTCTATATGTGTAGTATATTTTAAACTCATCATCATTATTAAAGAACATGTACTGAGAGTGCTGTCCAAGACTAAGAACACCTCCTCCATGGGACCAGGTAACATACCGGGCTACTTGTTCAATAGTACCAAACATGCCATGGTAGAACCTGTCCTATGTAACCTGAGTCTAGCTACTAGCTCAGTCCCAGAAGTATGGCATAAAACAGTGGTGTGCCATTTCATAAAAGTGGCCCTACTATTGATTCTGGAAATTATGGGCCCATCAGCCTAACAAGTCTCATTTGTACGGCAATGGAACACATAATACTTGATTAGCATTGACATTAAACATTTGAATCGGCAAGATCACCAGCAATTTTATGTCGTAAAAGGTAGATCTTATGCAATAAACTTAGTAAACGTCTTCATTAAGGTAATACAACCTCTTGACAGTGGTCACACTACACACACAGCCTACTTTGATTTGGCCAAGTAACTGACACCATTCTCCATTCTATCATAATTAATAAACTGAAATGCATTACATAGTAAGATGCATAGCAAATTGGATAAAAAATAATCTGCATGATGTAGATGGCAAGGCAGCATCAAACAACATGAAGGTGACCAAGGATCATGGAAGGGATGTTTTTTGTTCAATATTTACTTCTGTCACCTACAGACTAAAAACCAAAATCTATAGCTAACTAAGTTTGCTGATTACTACAAACTGTGGATCATTGTCCTTGTCAAATCCCTCTCTGACATAGAAGCCCTCCAGCATGAACTTATAAACTCCTGGAATATTGAAACCCACTTGAATTAAATAATAAAAATGCAACATTATTACATTTGGCAAGCACACTATCCCCCTAGCATCCAGCATTGACAATACCCATTTCAAAATGATCATGTAGATACAAACCAGGGAAACTGATTAGGTAATTCCCTTTCCTTTGATCATCATGTTGCAAATGCTGTTGGAGAATCACCCATATCTAAAGAGGTTATTATTCCTTTGTACTTAGAACTGATCAGACCAATTAAAGAATATAATTCCCCCTTTGGAATGCAACTCACCAGACTTACCAAACAATTGGAAAGACTTAAAATCCCTGAGCTACCAGAAAAGATGCACTGTCCTTCTTTGTATGCCTTATAGGCTCTTCAAAGGAGCCTATACCTTGCCTTCTCAGCAATCAGGGACACATTAGTCCAGGATCTCTTGTACCTTCACAGATCAAACAGTCCCACAAGTACCAGAACAAGGGATATAAACCTGCTTCGGCAGATCAATAAATCTCATTAACCTGAACTTTGAAAATCTCTTAATTCTGGACTCTTCAATTTGGCTTTGTCAAAGGAAGATTTTGTCTCTAATCTCATTAACTTCTTTGAAAAAGTAAAAGTAACTAAAGCAATGGATAGTGGTTATGCAGAACATACCGCATATATGGACTTGGCCAAGGCATTTGACTCTATTCCGTGTGCATATATTTTAACAGACTTGTCAATCCAAATATAGATCCTTATATTGTTAGGTGAAAGGTAACTGTTTTTCTGGCAGAATACTTGTGGTTGGAGTTGCCACTTCTGAAAGCAGAAAAGTTACCGGTGGTGTACCGCAAGGCTAAATGTTGTGCCCTCTCCTATTTGTTATCTGTTCTGCAGACCACTATGCCAACATTCCTGGCATATAGTTAGCTACATTTACAACTAACTGTAAAGTGTCATTACTCAGTCTTTCACTGACTCACAGTTGCTCCAACATGTGGTAGACAAGCAATAATGCCCAACAGGTTTGGCGTTGTCAGGGAATTAATGACGCCCAAGAATAGTGTGAGGCCTGATGCTGCAGGTGGAGGTTCTTACCACCCCTGGAAGGTCATTAATTTCCTGGTAACTCCCATCCTGGAGGGTATTATTATGCTTAGAGAATGGGATATCTGTAAAATTGTTTTGTATTTGTTTTTTATTACTAAATAAATGTTACATATATTTTTGATGTCAATTAGTCTACTACATAATGTTTCAGACTTGTTTTAGCATATGTAATTGTTGTTGAAGTACTTTACATCCAAAATATAAGTTATGTAACTATTTAATGGCTGGAGAAATACACACACACACACACACACACACACACACACACACACACACACACACACACACACACACACACCTAGCAGCTACAGCCCCTTTGTTGCAACTCCCTCCCCATGACATATGAGGAAAGATAAAGGTTTATCAAAAATGACATAAGTTAGAGTTTTATACTTATTTTTCAAAGATCACATGTTGGTAGACTGTATGTTTATTTTTTTATTTTATTTTATTTTAAATTTGTTGACCGGGAGTGTCCGACTGGACGTAGGTCCATTTCCAGCGGAGGCCTGGGGAGAAAAGCTCCAATGTTGCAGTCTAAATGTTTTGATATTCTCAGTCTCACTCTCTCTGTGCTTATTTCTCTGTATTTTTCACTATTTCTCAAGCATTCACATACTCACACACACACACACACACACACACACACACACACACACACACACACACACACACACACACACACACACACACACACACACACACACACACACACACACACACACACACACGACCAGAGGTTTCCTCCGCTTTGTTGCAACTGCCTCTTCACTATCCTTGATTTTGTAGTATAGTACTGTAAATCCAATAGGATTAATGTCAGTCAATAATGCCAGACATTAATGTTTCATATTTCTTATTTTTTAAGGATCACATGTTGATAGACTGCTTGTTGCAGTCTAATGCCACTGGTATACCTTATCTCAATCTCTCTCTCTCGTCTCTCTTTCTCTCTTTCTCTCTCTCTGTCTGCCTCACACACACTCTTACACATTTCTTCTTTTTTATTTACTTTTTATTCTTTAATTTTGTTAATTTTACACTCACTAAACACCAAAGCTTCATTTGGCAAAAATCAGTGGTCTTTTGTTTATTTTTCTCTTCAATAGATGAAGAACATAAGGAATGTGTTTCACAGCACCTTAAGATGCTGCCATTAAATGATGAATTTGTTTTTTAGTGGGCATTATCTAAACATTAACACCCTGCTGGAGAGAATTTTGTCAAATCAGAATGGTGATGTACACATCACCCACTCTCTAAACCATGTTAACAATTAGTGTATGGACAATGGTCTCAAATGAAATGTGAAAAATGCAATATAGTTCACTTTGGTAAAAAAAAAAAAAACTTTTTGTATGCCCTATAGGTGATGCACTCCCTCAACTAGATATTGTCACAAGGGATCTAGGCATTCTTGTTGCTAATTTCTTATCATTTGACCATCATGCCTCAGCAGTTGATCAGAAACCCTTCTGTATGACTCTTCTTATTTGCAAAGACATCTACACTAGATACAATAAAATCTTAATTCCTCTTTACTCACGTCATCAGACCCATTATTGAATTAAATGCACCTTTTAGTGTGTATTTCTCTAAACAAATCTCTCACCTTGAGAGACTTTACAGAGTCATAGCTAAAATATGTGGCCTCAATAATCTAAGTTACTTCTTGTAGATTCCTGCATGGAGATAACTTAGTCTAGACATCCAAGCAATGAAAGATCTAACCCACTTTAACCTGCCATTCCTTCTGAGAACGGCACATCAGTTTCCAGTTAAAGCAACTAAACCTTCATCAACAGATAAATGCGACACATTGGTCTGATAGATTCATATCCCAATGTATGCCTCACCTCTGGAACAAGCAACCACTATATATCAAGTAGAGTAGCACCCTTGTCACCTTTAAGGTAAGCATAGATAATTTGATAGGCTGCCTCAAATTCTTTTCTGGTTTATCTTGTCTTGCCCTCTTTGAGGCTGGGGAGAGCATTTGAATAGAGGGGTTTGGCTAGGCCTGTAATGGTCTACTACTTACCTACTAACTTATGAACATATAGAAATGGGAAAAGATAATAAAAACTGTTAGAAAGAAATACAATAAAAGCAGTACATCAAAAACATCAGGATTTACTGTACACTATTTCCAATAATAAACTAAAATATTAAAATTACCTGAAAAACTCAGGCTGTATACATGGAAATATAAAGGAAAAAAATACAAAACAAGCAATTAATTAAGGACCAAAAAAACATTACAGGGAATTGAGAGGCAAAGCAGAAAACAAGAATAACAGCATTCAAGAAAGAGGAAATGAGTACATTTTCCAAGAATTGTCTGTGAAGATCCTGTTGAACATAACAAAGATACTGAAAGAAAGGACAGAAGAGGTAAAAGAAATGGTAAGAAATGCTAACACAGAGAATATGGAATAGAATGAAGTACAGCTAGTGAAACTGAGACAAAATTAAGAAAGGCTCCTAACCGGAAAACATAACAGATGTTGGAACCAACTTCTGATTAAAGGTATTAACATGTTTGTACAATGATTCTTCAATTAGTTATATGCATGTCCTGAAACAACACTAACCTGGTTAACAACAGGAAAAAACATACAAAACCTTAAAACTTGCCTTTCAATAACATCATTTATATGCAGGGAATGATTCAGTTTACAGTTATTTAGATTAAAAAAAAAAATCAGTCATGATAATAGGCTAGGAGTGCAATTATAGAAAATGGTATGGAAAAAAAGAATCATTTATTATTAAACAAAGTTGTAAAAGGGGAATAAAACCTATGTATTGCATGGATAGATTACAAAAACCATCAGACAGAATTCCACATTCATGCTTTACAGAATGCTTATAGAAGTAAAAGAAAATATACCATGCATTGCTAAATTACATAGCAGACAGTATGAAGCAGGGATATAAAACAAAAGAGAGATAGTTCTTTGTCTCCACTGCTGTTTTGTGTTGTTCTTTACCCTTTAAACTGTTTACTTAATAGATTAAGCGATAGCCTTGACAAAATGTGCAAAAGCAGCATCATTTCAGAAAGGAAATCAAACCAGAAGTGGACAAAAAACAGGTAGCAAAAGAAAGTGTCAAAATAAAAGACAGAATAATAAGACGATGGCCTGATCCCCCCCCCACACACACACACACACACACACACACACAGTTATAGTGCAGGAGCAGAGAACAAGTGTAGACCGCAATTTGATGTGTAAATGGGTAAAGAGAGGTGAACTTAAAATGGAAGGATGAAATGCTAATAATCTCAACTTAAGGCACTACACTACATACATGCTGGTTTACAAAGACAATGGGAAAAGTGCGAGATGTAAGCCGGGCTCTGTGGCACAGAGAGGTGGAGTCCTAACTTTATCCCTCCAGCTGGAAACTCTGAAAATATGTTATGATCCCTGGCACAAAGTACTAAAAAATATCATCCATTCTGACTTCAGGACATGCTGAAATATGATTTAAGACATTCAATGAGATCTTATTCATCCTCTGTGAACTTATTTGCTATGTTTCTTTTCAAGGGTTCAAAACATTTATGTGGTATAATTGTTATGGCCTGACTTTCCCCACTGTCTCATTCCATAATTTACTTCACTTAGTTTTCTTACAATTTCAAATGGTCCTTGCCACTTTGCAAGGCACTTGCTTTCATCAGTGGGTACTAAACACTAAACATTATCACCTAGTTTAAATTATTTTGTGCCTCCTGTGCACTGACCTTATGTTCTTTTACTATGGGCATTATCGATCTTAATGTGTCCTGCAGGTCTGTAAAATGCTCTGTCATACTTTTAAAGGATGTTTTCCTCCCCTCATGTTTATTTTGTTATATCTAGCAAGCCATGGGGTGTGTGCTATGTACCAGTTCAAACTGTGTGAACCCAGATGAAGTTTGGGGTACTTCCCTTACAGCAAATGAAAGACAGGGAAGCAGCTGGTCTCAATTTTCCCATCTCATTCTATAACCATTTGTAAAATAGACTTTAAAGTTTTATTAAAACATTGAGAAAAGCCATCTGTTCAAGGGTAATATAGGTGTCCATAATCATTTCACATAAAAAAACATGACAAGGTTTATGCATTACTGTAGACATAAATGTGGTAACTTGGTCAGTAAGAATTTGTTTGGGAACCCCAACTCTAGAGAAAATCAGTACTAGATATTTTGCTATGTATTTTGGATTAACACTTTATAAGGATACTGCTTCAGGAGATTTTATTTTGTAATCAGTGATTACCAAAATATATTGATGGACCTTGCTTTGTCTCATAAGTGGACCTACAATGTACGAGTACATTGTTATTCATTCAAATGTGACTTTCACTATAAGTGAGGATAGCAAAGAATTCTTATAACCTAGGTAGGTCCTGTTCTTTGAGGTTCAAGACAAGCTTCACAAACAATTCTATGTCCTCCATTATAGCTAAAGTCATAGCTTTTGCCTTATCCATTCCTTAGTGACCACCAAAAATGTGACTATGTATAAACTTCATTACAAGTGTTCTAAAATACTTTGGAATCAGGAACTGTCCCCTTTGTCTTTGATCACTCTGTATTGCAGGTTGTTTCTCAATTCAAAATATAGGTATTTTGTACCTGTATTTCACCATTTACTTCTTGGTATATATTCTTGCTAGCTATATATAGTGTATTATCTTCCCACTGAGCCTTCTTGAAACTGCCATGGTTTATGTGAAGGTCAGCAATATTAGAAATATTTTCATTAATATCCTAAAATAACATGGAGACTGTGGCCTGTTCTCCTTTAAATAAAGGTATATGTATCAACTGTTCATTTAGTACATTCTCTATAAAGTTAACTCATAAAGATAATTTTTCCCACTGGGTACCAGTGGTTTCTCCTTACTCTGTTTCAGTAGTTAGTTCTGCTCATGTTTCTTTTTTTTTCAAAAACATTTTTATTTTGTTTCCATTATAAGCATGCGCAAATGTACATATAACAAATACAATAAAACAATAACAAAACTATTTACAATATTTGCATTCATTCATGATGAACAATCATTTTCTCCATGAGAAATTATCAGTATTTGTTCAAAAGGTTTTACAATTTTTGCCATGCTACTTTTTTGAGTAATGTTATGAGTTCTATAACAAATGGTTTGTAGTTCTTGTTTTACAAACAAACTTTTGCTAAATTAATAAAATCTTTAAACATCAAATCTTGTTTACTTTTCCAGTTCAAAGTAATAACTTTTCTGGCAATTCCAAGAATTGACTAGAGTGACTGAATCTGAGATTTAGGTATTACATTAGGTATAGGAACACTGAATAGGATTAGTGAGTTAGAAATATGACAGTTATCAGACCAGAAAGCATTTACTCTGCTCATGTTTCTGATTGGCTCTTTATTTTGGTGAAGCAAGGAGAAACTTGAGACTTTGTTCAAGTACCCCTTTTTTTGGTAACACTCAGCATCAGATTTATTTAATCCTTCCACCTTAGATCCTTTGGTGTCTTCTAGTCCTGCGTCTTTTTCTTTTCTGGGGCTATGCATTTCTGGCAGTTTATCTGCTTGAGCTTTTCCTTGAATATCTTCCATAGCTCTTTTAATTGAGGAAAGTCTTGGTTAAATATCACAGCATGTGTTAAATTAGACAGTAGAACTACTGAGTGCAATACTTTGCCTAAAGGGATTTATATTTCTACCAGTGTTATAGGGTAGTCTGTCTTCTCTCAATGTACATATATTAAATTCATTTTTCTGTTCACTAGTTGTTTTATGCTTACTAACATGATCCAATTAACATAATCATGCAGATTTAACAGTTCTAAGATCTTATCACATTCCTTATGTACTTCATCTTTCACATGATTTTTCAGTAGTGACTCCAGTTGTATCAGAATTAATATCACTATTACATTACTAGCACAGAAGCTAACAATGTGACCCCTTTTTCAACACTTAAACCAATTTAACCCCCTTGGTTTATTAATGAATTTCCCCATTAGTGTAGACAACTCACTCATATGCAAGAATACATGAAATAATATTCTTTTTGCTATTATAATACATTTTCATAGTCAGTTAGGTCAAATTGACGCACCCACTTTGTAATTACATTCAATAAGAAATGTTTGAACTTGGAGATCACTAACATTTCTGTCATAGCTTCTTTTCTGTTATGATTCTGTGCTTTTAACCACAAAGATTCTGTATGTTTAATTCATAGGTTCATACTAGACGAACTGCCCTTGTGGGCCATTTTAAGTCTAGCCACTTACCCCAAGTAAGAATCAAACCCTGCACCTTGTGCCTGTAAGGTAAACACCTTAACCATTAAGCCAACCTCCCACCATTAGGACCGTTGAGATCTTACTCCTTTTGTTTTTTTGTTTAATTTTTAAGAAAATTTCCTTTCAAGAACCTTCCTGGTTTAGGCCTTTGCATTAACCCTAGTTTGAATAAATAAATAAATATTTATTTTACTGTTTCATAGTCCTTTTACTTAGCACCTTTCATATTCATGAATGTTCATAGTGAATCTCCATCAGTTGTGAAGAAAGAGCCTAGTTGCTTCAGTTCCATCTCTTATGGCTAACAATCCTCTCAAAGTTAATAACACATGCCACCAAACCTTGTTCCAGGGTCAGTGACATCATCAGTTGAATGGTTCTTGGTACCATAGTGGACTACATTACAATTCCTTCAGTGGCATTAATTGTTTAGAGGAGCTACTCCACAGTATTCATTTCTTTAATAAGGTAGAAATATGTGCACTCTCTCTAGGACACAGCACATGCCTCTGAAGCATGTACACTCTTTCAGGTACAGAGCACAAGATTTAAAAGAATTAAGTGTAGATAAGAGTGCTTAATTTCAAAGAAACAAAAACCTTGCAGTATATTTCATTGCAGCACGTAGTGCCCTGAACATTTCTCAACACCAACAGACCACAGAATATTGATGGTGAAAATTCTGCTTACCTGATAGTGATAGATTAAGCTGGGACTTCCGGCTATAAATTTAAGCTACAAATGTGCCTTCTACATCCACCAATCAGAACAATTAATGCCATCAATCAATCATTTTTTTTTTATTCACACACTGGAACTAAGACTGATGGTTTCAAAACAAAATTTTAGTCTAGGATCTTTAACAGAAAACAAGTCTTGGTACCTTTGGAAAATTCAGGTGCTAAACTCAACTCAAAAACAAAGTCTCTGGCATTGTTTTTCTCCAGACTAATGGGTTCCTGGTATCTTTTATACATTTTCTTACAGATAAACATTTGATCTCCAGAACCATTGCTCTGGGCCTCCTGTCCCCCTGTTCTGAGGATGACAGCTTTCTCCTCTCTGAGTTTATGACATTCAGATTTGAGCTAACATAGCTCCTGTTTTATATACCTTTGCTGACAGGTCTATCTGAATGTCAGCAATATTTAATCCCTTTAACATAAAAAAATGCACAAAATGTAAACATTCCCCGGGATTCATGAAGCTCGGTGCAAGGCCGGCGTAAGGCTTGCGCCGACCGTGTGGTGTATATATGGAGTAGTAGCGCCATAAACATATTAATGAAGGCACTCAGCCACCACAGCCACATGCATAGGAAACGTGCGCGAGTGCATGGGGCGTATCGAAGTTGCGCATGGAGGCGTGTCAATGTCGGCTGTCGATGAGCAACCTAAACTGCTGAATATTATATTCCGCCTGCAATAGTAATCGCACCTATCAGTGTCCGTGGATACTGAAACGTATGCAAAGCATACAAGATAGTTCCTGTGAACAGAAAATGAAGAAGCAAACACAAATGCACGGTAGGGAATAATGGGTCCCTAACCCTTGAACAAATGACATGGAAAACTGTGTGCCCGTAGTCCAACGTAGTGTAGATAGCTATACCATGTGGAAGTGAAACGCATCATACGTTAGCGTGCCGCCAGTAGGTACGTCCAGCCCAATGGAGAGGGTCACCAGCTGACCCATAATGTGAGGGAGGGTACATAGCAGGGCAGATGTGTCCATAACAAAATACACAAGGAGAAATGTAGATATATTTAGCGACTGTATGTCCGAATCATATCCCACAAGGCATGTAATAGTCACATACAAAAGGTATGTCCGTATTTCACATACCAAATGTGATAGGAAATAGAATACGCATGTAAACGAAACAGAAGGAGCATATAAACAGCTACAACAATAAGGACACATGTAGGCTGAAAGGAACAGTATGATCCGTACCGTCGACTAAGATTACCACCTGTCCCAGTTTACGAGCGGCAGACCCTCTGTGGGCAGATGTGTCCTGACACAAACTTGTAAAAATGGCAAATGTCCAGAGATTATAGGACATAATTATTCCTTAGACGTTATATAATAGTTGCATTAAACAGTTTCTCTGTACGTATATTACATAAATGTCATAAGAAACAGAATAAGCCACCAAAATGTTACAAGAATAAGCTTATATATAGGCAAGAATTGTAAGCTCTATCTGTCGAACTGACTGTGGGTATGTGTCGGCCTGTAAAATGTGATGTGTTCCCCGCAAATGTCACACTGTGGCCAATTGAAAAGGTGGAAACCCTACCGTCGACTGTGGGGAGGCATTGTCCACAACAGTTGGATATGTGTAAGGAATAGCTTGGACATAGGAAAAGGTGCCATCCTACCAATGAGTACAACAGGCTGGCAAAATCCGGAAGTCAGCGGTATAAGCCGAACTTGTATGTGACACAGTCGAACGGGTAGTACCCAGGTATACCAACCAAGTAATGAAAGTTAAGTATGGGCGTGTACCTATGTGCGTGAGGTATAGCATGTGGAAAGCAAACATGGCAGGGTAGTCCACGCAACCATAAAGGTACCTGACACATGTAGGGTATTCAATGTGTTACTCTGGCCGTTTCATGGGCCAACAACCAAAGTAGTGATCTATGGGGTGTGAGGAATTTGCGTGTGAGGGGTGGATGGGTAATGGTAAAATCCTCCAAGGTGATACTGTGTCGTATGCAGAAAAGGTGAACCGGAGGTGTATGAGGGAGCAGCGGGTGAAGCTGAAAGAAACACAAACACATGTAGAAACAGCTGCAAGACAAGCAGACAGGCCATATTGTAGAACACAATCCCACAAACATATAAATATGGAAATGTTCGATACAAATGTATAGATATGTCACCGTCACATACCCACAGATTGGTCCTGATGGAACTGGCCATAACAAATGCAACACACCTGGATGCATAATGGCCTACCCAGCATCCCCTCCACATCACACAACCTGCTCCTGTACCAGAACGTCCACCAAATCCAGCCGTACTTGGCCTACTGGTTCGTTGCAGACACAGCTACACATAGTGACCCCTACGCATATGTAGTAGGTAGTGTCACCCTAGGCAGTTTCAGGATTGCAAACCATGTATCCCTTGCATGTAAAACCCCCTGCACATTTTCATAAAGCCAGAAAAATCTTCGGAATCTGTCTTGTTTTGGTCTTGTCAAATTTTTCGGATATCCCTCATGGGATAACTAACCTGTGTAAATAGTAGAATAGGTATGAAGACACGATATCCAATCTTGTAGCTATCTGGATACAAGTCAGAATGTGCAGTAGAGGTCCATGACACTGTCCATCCCTAAGTGGTCATGCATAACCTACTACCTAGGATAAAACACCTTCCCGTGACGCACGTGTCCCGACACAAATAGGCGGGAGAATATATTGCACACATTCGCATAGTGGCAAACGGCATAATGGTGATGAAGACACTGACGTAAACAGAATAACCCTGATCAAGTGTGAGGGACACTTACTGTGTGCAGGTATGACCGACCATACCTGTCAACCTGTGTGAGCAAGATATATGGACAGAGCCGTGAATAAAAGTGAGACAAAGGCCCAAAAGTAGGGATAATTTGTAAAGATAGCTCTTAGAAACATAGAAATTTAATAGAATAACAGTTTGCACATTGGCATTAATGTCCTGAAGAGTATGAAGTCTGAAACCCAACTGTCTGTCATCACGTTCCGACTTCAGTCTTTAATGATTAGCTACTGCTTTGCCAGAACACAACAGCGTATTACAGAGATCCATCCGTACATACAACTGCATACCTGTAGTCACTTCATGTCCAAAATAATAATCCCTGTATGACTGAATACAGGAAATAGTCAAATGTGAATGTGAACACCCCTCACCGTGGAGTATGGACTGTAACAACCCCACCCATAATATGTATTGCCAACAGAATAAGCTGCTGACAGGTGAACAAACACCTGTATCTGTAAACATAGGTAAAAATTCATAATAGGGAGAAACTTCCTGTCCATGTTCTTCATCTGATATTTGAACTCGGCCAGGGAAGTTCCGTTCACCAGGCGGACAAGACTAAACCCAGATCACTACATGAACACCCTGACAATCAAACACCTGTATGTGCCAGGACTATAAGCCCTGGTGTCCTGCATATCCTCGAAGTGATTAACTATGCAGCTGGGGTCCACAGCAGTAGGCAATAGGGAATGTGTAATATGTAGTACCGCGTTTTTCCCAGCAGGAGAATGGATGCCTGTGTTGTAAGTGAAGCAGTGAGGCATATGTTGATGTAGCTAAGTACTATGGGTATGCATATCAATGAGGCAGAACACCAATAGAATAGTGGTTCCGCCATCCGGCCAATGTGAATGCAGTCCCGGTTGAACTACGACCACAGCACATATAAGTTTAAAGTGTAATGAATGCGTTTGTGCTGTAAACACATTTAAATATGTAAAGGTGAACGTGTGCTTCACATATGTCCGTAAACCGGAATACAGATATGTAACTGTTACAGTCACAATTAGGAAAGGCCACGTAAGCACGAATATTTATTAAACATATGTAACCCACAATAAGGATATGCAAGTGCACCTGCGCGTGTGTAATCCGCTCACAGCATAGCAAATGAATGCTGTTTTCTCCATGTTTTATATATATATATATATATATATATATATATATATATATATATATATATGGCTCATACCTGTTAACCCCGTAAAGTAAGAAACCGGACAAAGCCATGAAAACAACTGGTACAAATAGGGACAATTCCCAAATATTACCCTTACAAACATAGAAAGTGGATAGAATAACAGGTGTTTCACTAGCATGGATTCTCTGAAGGGTATGAAGTCGTAACCTCAAATGCTTGTCATTAGTTTCCAACGTCAGTCTTTAATGATATGCCACTAATTTGCCAGATAGCCACAAAGTTATGAAAAATGGACCAAAGATAAGAGGCAAACATCTGTACATTCTGCGATAATCTGTACAGTTGAAAGGTGTGATATGGATATATATATATCTGTGTGTACACATATATCCACAGACTTAAACCAAAGAAATTTATGAAATGAGGAATGTACAGACATATATGGACATATGTATATATGTACATATATATATCTATACACACACGATACATTAATAGATATAGACACAACAAATAAACATATGTCCTTGTAGATTTAACACATGTACATAAATAGGTCACGGTATAGGTATTATGGATAGACAGACAGACATGCATGAAAGGTGAATACACTGCTGCTTTCCAAACCATTGCCCAGAAAGTACTAGTGTGACAGACCTGCAAGTTCTACACTTTAAACATGGATATAGGTGTCTTTTGCAGGACCCCAAAAATTGATCCCGTACTAAGTGTGTACAATAATCATTGATGCAAAGAAGTCACAGCTGCAACTACAATATAGCTGTACATGCAACAGTAGCAGGTGCAAGGGTAATAACTCATGGGTCGATAGAATGTATGACGTACAACCTGATATCCGGAGAGTGGAGAGTGCTTAGAAGTGTCTTCATACTTTATTATCGCTCACATTAAATATGTCTAATGAGTACTATGGAGGGGTGTCAGGTATGGGAATCATGGGTATGCAGAAATGGGCCTAGGTGTTGGTTGGCACAGATTTATTAGGTCCGCCCCATGGGAGTGATCAATATACCTATGTGGGTATAGCACACGCCTATATTCTCCAAAAAGGTTGAACCCATCTACTGGATATTGTGTAAACTATTGGGGGAAGACGTAGGGACTTATATCAGTGTCATGTAGGCGATTATCATGGATGGACATGCGTACAACCAAGATGGTAACCATACCTTCCAACCTTTCAGAATAAGACAGCTGGACAAAGGCATAGTACATGAAATACAAATAGGGACTATATTAAATATACCCCAGACAAAGTCAGAACGTTGATAGAATAATGGCGTAGTCAGGAGTACGAATGTTATGAGGGTTATTAATCATGAAATACAAATGTCAGTCATTATTATCTAACTTCACAGTCCTTAATGCCTTGCCAGTAATTTACCAGAAAGGCACATTATTATGAAAAAAGTAACAAAATCATAGGTCAAACCTCGGGACATTTACCCATAATGTGTACAGGTGAGAGGTATGAAGGTAACCTGTCCTAAATAAATGTACAGAACTAGTGATACTAGGTGGACAGGTGAGAAGAAAGACGTCAGGACAAATGACAAAACATGTACAAGTCAAAAGCATGTACCTCGACAAATGTGATTGACAACATATGCCCTGTGAAAGTCAATGTGGAAGGTTAATAGAATCAAAAGAAATGTATCCCTCAGGGTGTCATGCAGTGTCCCCGATACAGTGTCCAGTCCCCCACACTCGCACGTGAGTTCTGCCACTGACGGAAAGCGCAAATACCGGCGAACACATAAGGTACATGATAGAATAATAAGTGTGGATAAGCACCTGTTGGCCTTTGTGAGGAATACAACTGGGTGGGTGTGTCCTGCAATAGGAATGTAATGGCATCTGGCCTGTAATGCCGCCATATATTGTGTGTATTGGTGTAAGAAAATGATATCCTGTATCAGAAATAGATACATGTCAGAGGAAACAGTATTATCAACTGCAAGATAACACAGAAGGTATGAAAAGTGCTGCAGTAGGAAGTTCAGTATTGACCGCAGGTATGTGCTGACATGTCAAATGACACAGCAGTCTATATAAAGTACCTATAGGGCTGTCACCTTTACAAATGATGACAGTGGGAGCTGCTCTGTAGAAATGCCAGATGTAGCAGGTCACAACATACCCACAGCCATGCATACACCACAAATAGACATAGCACACAGCAAAGCCTAGGCCATGATACACGAAGCCTCTGGCGTGTACGAGTAGAGTGAGAGTAGAGCAAGGAAAGATGTCTGCCAAGCTATTCAGCAAACTCCTGTAGGGGCGTGTAAGACCGCCCAGAATACCTAACGTTGCACGGACAATGTTGGGATTTGCAACATACCCCATTTGTAAGTGAAAGCTATGCAAATGATGTAAATATGTGATACATGAAACAGTAAGCTGTCCGTGCAAGAGCAGGGTTATGTGCAGAAATGTACCCGAATGTTAAGCGAGTAACGTTCTGCACGTTACTACACAGAGCAATGACAGCTGCAAATACAGTATGAATACAGTCGAAGAAGCATGCCAATGTCCAAATATAAGGCCAGTGGCATTATTGTCCATTGGATATCAATAAAACTGTAGTTGTCCTCCCCCGATCTCCAGTGTGGAAGCGTAGCGCAGTGGCACGAGAACCTGTTGAGCTTCAAAACAAGTCAAATATGTATAATATACATACAAAATGTAGGTTTAGTTAGATGTTAGTGCTCCATGCAGATGAATGGCAAGCTGTAGACAACGTGGCTACTGCGTACTGGTTGTTATGTGTGGAAGCGCTCTGTCAGAGATGTAACCAAGCATCTGTAGGCAATCTGATGCAAGTGAGGCTGAGGATAGTGAATCACAGTATGTCATGCCATATGGGCCAAGCCCCTACAGTGTAGTGTAGGATAAGGGGACTATTAGAGTAGAAGATAGGTGACAACATGAGTGTGTATGTATAAAACACTGTAATCTTACTGGAGCAGTGTCACATGTTTGCTGTTAGTACTCATCAGTGTAAGAGGCGTGTTATGATCTATCCTAGAGAAAGTCAGGAGACTGATGGTGTACGCCATGGATACCACCAATGTTTCCTGCAAACCTGCCTACAGTGTGTCCACGCCTGTGCATGCCAGTAAGCCCGAGTAAACATGTGTGCTTGCATGTCAGCCCGTGTGTGCGCATTGAAGAACGAGTAAGCTAGTGTACGAATGCTGAAGCCCGTGTAATGTCATGTAAGCCAGTGTACGCATTTGTAAGCATGTATAAATGTGTACTACACACATCACACATGTACAGCACACTCAGAAACACATGCTGCCAATACTACACACATCAGTGAAATGGCACATGGATGGAGAATACATCATCAGAATTAACAGTGCTGTAAACTATGCTACATTGATGGTCATAGCTGCAATGCATCATGCCTGCTGATATACACCTAGAAGGATATCACACTTTGTGTTAACAACATTCTAACATCACTACAGTGGTATAAAGCCACCGTGTGCATCAGCACTAGGTTAGTCTGATCCTGCATCAATGTTACACATCACAGGTGGTGGCACAGGTGACATCATATGCACAGGGTGTGGTGTTACATTTCCAGAGCTGTCATTGAGCCATCCAATCTACACATAGGTATGTGCATGTGTGTGTGTGTGTGTGTGTGTGTGTGTGTGGGACAACGGTCATTGCATGGCCCAATGGTGATGCAATGGGTGTGTGTATGTGATAGCCCTAGCTGTTTGTGGCAAGTGTGTGTGTCCGCATATACACAGGTACAGCATGTGTCAGCCATATACAGGAGGTTGTGAGACAGTCACAGACCATACCTGCCAGGCTGTACAGATCGCCATTACTGGCTACGGACATCCCTCCATGCATCCAACACTAACCCAGTCCTGCACCTGTCAATGTATACACATACAGTCCTGGGATCTGTACCACAACCTGTGGATAAACGTGAGTCAGTAATCTTAACCTGAGTTGGATAGTATTGTCAGTTAATACATATGGATATGAGCCATACTAACCCTCCAAAGTAATAACCACTGCTGACTGTTGCCGAGATTTGCACATGACCATTCAAAGGTGCTGTACTAACATTGTTTCCAATGCCCCTTGTAATACCCAGCAACACAATAACTGGTCACTACACAGGTATAACCCAGGATCACTACAGCACACAGTATGTGCACTAACACAGAGCCGTAGCAGATGTACATACATCCAAGGTGATCATGTACAGATAATGCAGCACATTCAAGAGTGATAATCTCAACATACATATCTATATACAATATATATATATATATATATATATATATATATATATATATATATATGTAGAAAGATATATACACACACACACATACACACACACAACACACTTGGCAGGGTTGGGAGCAGAACACAGACGTAACCACTGTACCACACAACAGCATTACGCAGTTACAGAACACGCTACCGTGATTAGTAGATCACAGCATTCACACAGGCATACATCAAGCCTGCAGACAGCAGCATCAAAGGCAAAGACGCCGCACGGTTGTTATGGAGAGTGAATACTGTAAAAGCAATGTACTGTTGTCATGCAGCTGGAAACACACACACACACTTGGCAGGGCTGGGAATCGAACATACACCTACCTACCCTATCACACTACAGCATGACGCATTTACAGAACGCGCTACTGAGATTACTGAACACAGCACTCCCAGAGGCATACTTCTAGGCGCGTGTCATCATCTGCAAAGGCAAAGACGCCGGTAGGAAATAAATATCTGTGGTGTGAGGCGTCTAAAAGCATGACTGAGTCGCCAGGTGGATGGAAGCATGCACGCACACACACTCACACACACACACATACACACTTGGCAGGGCTGGGAGTTGAACATACACCTACCTACCCTATCACACTACAGCATGACGCATTTACAGAACACGCTACTGAGATTACTGAACACAGCACTCCCAGAGGCATACTTCTAGGTGTGTGTCATCATCCACAAAGGCAAAGACACCGGTAGGAAATATCTGTGGTGTGAGGCATCTAAAAGCATGACTGAGTCCCCAGGCGGATGGAAGCATGCGTGCACACACACGCACACACACTCACACACACACACACACTTGGCAGAGCTGGGAGTCGAACATACACCTACCTACCCTATCACACTACAGCATGACGCATTTACAGAACACGCTACCGAGATTACTAAACACAGCACTCCCAGAGGCATACTTCTAGGCACGTGTCATCATCCGCAAAGGCAAAGACGCCGGTAGGAAATATCTGTGGTGTGAGGCGTCTAAAAGCATGACAGAGTCACCAGGCGGACGGAAGCATGCGCGCACACACACACACATTTGGCAGGGCTGGGAGTCGAACATACACCTACCTACCCTATCACACTACAGCATGACGCATTTACAGAATGCGCTACCGGGATTTCTGGACACAGCACTCCCAGAGGCATACTTCTAAGCATGTGTCATCATCTGCAAAGGCAAAGACGCCAGTAGGAAATATCTGTGGTGTGAGGCGTCTAAAAGCATGACTGAGTCCCCAGGCGGACGGAAGCATGCGCGCACACACACACACACACACACACACACACACACACACACACACACACACACACACACACTTGGCAGGGCTGGGAGTCAAACATACACCTACCTACCCTATCACACTACAGCATGACACATTTACAGAATGCGCTACCGAGATTACTGAACACAGCACTCCCAGAGGCATACTTCTAGGCACGTGTCATCATCCGCAAAGACAAGGACGCCAACAGGGATTGTATAGAGAGTGATCAGTCTGAAAGCATACAGACATATTACTGTCCCACGGTAGACGTAGACAAACACACGGCAGTGGTGTGATCGGGGCAACTAAAGATTTACGGAGCACTACAACAACAATACATAGACATGGGACGTGCCACAGACAGTACACCCTTCAAGATAGTCGACCAGTGTGTACTCAGTAGGCATCCATCGTGACGTTGAAAATGGACATCTGTTGCCTGGATGACCACCATCGCTATACAGGATGTCAACGGCCATGCCCATGCACAGGGGGACATCACCGACACAAGGTGTCACTGGCCATGGCCACACACTTAGTAATACACGTCCGTTCGGACTGTACTGTGTGTCGATCTACACAATGGCATACTGGGCATGCTCACACACTTAGCAGTTGCAAAGGGCTGTCTTGCATGCAGACAGAGTCTAAACACGCAAGGGCTCAGTTTGGACTGTCCTGTGTGTCCATTTACACAACAGCGTACTGGGCATGCTCACACAGTTAGCAGTTGCGAAGGGCCGTCTTGCATGCAGACGGAGTCTAAACATGCAAGGGCTCAGTTTGGACTGTCCTGTTTGTCCATCTACACAACAGCATACTGGGCATGCTCACACACTTAGCAGTTGCAAAGGGCCGTGTTGCATGCAGACGGAGTCTAAACACACAAGGGCTCAGTTTGGACTGTCCTGTGTGTCCATCTACACAACAGCATACTGGGCATGCTCACACACTTAGCAGTTGCAAAGGGCCATCTTGCATGCAGACGGAGTCTAAACACAGAAGGGCACAGTAAGGTATAACTGTCCCCACGCACAGGGCGGACACTCACATGCAGTAACCAGTATACACTCAGGTGCCATCACAGCTGTCACAGGTGCAGATCACAGACGTACACACCGCAGTCTACACTGTAGCCCTCAATACATCACCATGTCATTGGTGCAGCAATACACAGCCATACATTACCACAACACAGTGTGACACATGACCAGTGGACTGTACAGAGGTCTACAGCAACTGTACAGAGTACACATGTACTGACAGGGTTCCAACAGGTGTTATGCATTGCAATGATACCACTATACATGACCAGGTCAGCTGAAGACATACCAGAGGCCCTGGATCTTACACAGCTGTGACAGATGGGTGTTGCTGTACACCAACGAACACACATGTTTGGATATGTCATACATGTGATTGCAGTGGATGTGTGCATGGACCACACACACAACACATATGTACATAGCATAGCTTTTGCTGTCCCCCGTGCAGAAAAGTGGCTTAAGCAATCATACCCACGCAAATGGAAGGTGGGTCCATGTCTGTTGAATGCTCACAGTACAGGAGGTAGCAATGTTGACCGAGGACACATTCCCCTGTTCTAGTCATCCATAAAACCCGTGATATCATACCACAGTCCATGTGTTATGTATGTCAACACACATGTCAACCAATAGCAATGCATACAAACATGGGTACAGGAGATGCATGTAGGACCAACACACATGTACAATCTGTACTGTGCGTGCAGCAACCATGCATGTGCAGTGGCTGATGTCCGTAACTCATCTGTGCCTAACTACAACATGAAGTCGCAATGCAGCCCCATCATTGACACCTGTATATGGTGACATACTGACAGTACGGTTGGTTGTACATCACATATGGAGGGATGTGTGTACATAAAGTGGTGATCCACCTGTGTAGATGGATGTTTGCTGGGGATGGCTTACAGGTGTGTCACACACCATCCTACCATGACATGTGCAAACAGTACGCTATGTCGCTGTTACTTGACGGTGATGATATAACACTTACACAGTGGTCAGGTATTACCGACTGTAAGTCACATGACACCTGTAACACTTACAACCTCCCGTGTGCATATAGCAGCACAATTGCCAGACATAGCGTTGGTACACATAATGAGGACAATACCGCTGCATGTCTGTCAAACGTCTCATCATATAGCAGGTGTATCATTCCCAGCACTGTCATGTGTGTCCACTTGTGTGACCACATATGCCACATATGGTGGGGATTACGTCCCAATTGTTACACACCCCTGTACACTGTTGTAGAGATCTGTACATACTGCAGTGTGGAAAGCATGACGTCGGCAGGTGTGGTGCATCACACACATTGGCTATCCGTATACACATTTGTAGTCACCACAGTGTGTGTGTGTGTGTGTGTGTGTGTGTGTGTGTGTGTGTGTGTGTGTGTGTGTGTGTGTGTGTGTGTCTGTGTGTGTGTATGTATGGCTGTCTGGTGCTTGGTGTGAGGGTGTATGCTACCATACAGTGAAAACAGGATCACTAACCCCTCATGGTGATGCAGTCTACTACCCTATTGATGCCATCGGTCCCAGCCGTACTGGCTAACTGTGCATGTTCCTTCTCTGTGTCACGTTGTGTGGGTGCAAAGTACTGTGAGGGTGATGACCACATAGGCAAGGGTCCTCACCTCAACACTATGGGGTGTACGTTATAGTGCTGTAGACCCCGTTAATGTGGGCATGTTCCTGTAATGTGACAGGGTATTACTGCTACACAGTGTGGCCTCATGCTATCAAGTGGCCTCTAATGTCATCATTGGCCAGACCGCTGTGTACAACCCCTGCACCATGTCAACATACCTGTAATGTTTCCTGGTATGTATGTCACGTCTCTGGCCGCTGTAGCCTGTTCAACTGACCACATGCTTCAGGTGCAGTATATGTGCAGACATCTGTGTCATGTTAGACTGTCCAACAGTCAGGTTGAGGGTACGTTTAGCATGCTGATATTGCCGTACGTGCCTGTGAGTACTCCACAGTTACACATGGAGGACTGCAAACACTGCTACCTGTAGGCACATGCCAGTACACCATAGGAGGGAACCAGGGCATCATTACCAACATGCTGTTACTGTTGTAACTGAGACACATACTGTGAACATATCACAATGCATGCTGCACCTGTACTACATGGTATGTCTGGTGCATGTCTACAGTACACAACCGATGTCATATACACATCTCTCACTATTCACACACAACCAATGCAGCATACACTTCCCTCACTATGCATACATAAGTAATGTAAGATACACTTCTCACTATTCTGTTCACCCTGTGCATCAGACCATTTGAGCATATCCCTGCACCGATGGTGTGGATGAAAGGGATGTGGCACAGGCTTCATCATATGCACAGGGTGGTAATGTTTGCCAGGGGCATAGGCTGCACCACTGGATGACATCATATGTGTGGGTAAGGGCTGGTGATTTGATTGGACATGTCTGTTCAGTATGTATGTGGGTGTTGTGGAGCCCTACAGTTGTGTTTGCTGTGTGCGTGTATGTGTGCACACAGTTCTGTCATTTGTGAGGCCTACACAAGGGTATTATTGACAGCTCCAGATTGTACAGACCAGGTTGTACAGCTCACTGTGTCTGGCCACGGCCACGTGTCCTGTGCCTGCCAGGGGTTGCACGGGCACTACCAGGTGGAGCTACAGAATGGCTACTGTCTGATGACACATGGCCACTGGAACCGTGTCCCCACTGGGAACATCCAAGGCCATGTCCACGTGGCCTGCTGTGCCCTGGTGTGGACAGAGCGGCACCAGCTGCACTGCTACTGCTACAGGCACTATGGGAGTGGCCATGTGAGGTGGCATGCTCACGTTGACCTGGACTAGGTGGTGTAGCTGGCCTACATCCACATGGCCTACGCCTCACCCCTACCAGATGTTCCAGCACAGACAGCTCATGCTTGTGGATTGCCATGCCACGGTCAAGGATTCTGACCATGTCACCCAATCGCCTGTCCAGAACATCAGCAATCTGCTGTTGAGCACCTGCCAATGCCTGGATGTTGTTGTTTAGGATACAGATAGCAGCCCTCTGCAGCCTCTACCCTTCTCTGTTCTGCCATTCGGTATGTGCCTGTGCCGCCATTACAGTCTGGAACATGTGTCTGGTGATTCCAGCTGCTGCGCTATGTCCTGCAGGTGCATGTCTGCCAGAGGTCCTCCTACAAGCAACATCGGCCACATGCCTGTGTGGCACATCTGCAGTCAGTACACTGACACCATGGTGTGGAGACACACCTTCTATAGCCACCACACGTTCCTGTTCAATGCTAACAGATGCTGACTGTCCTTCTATGGCCACTGGTGATGCGGTATGTGTTGGCAGCTGAACTGTGTGCGGGGAAGAGGGGGACATATTGGCAGCTGAACTGTGTGTGGGGAAGAGGGGGACATAGCTGGGATGGCAACCATTGGCACAGATTCAGCCCCTGACAAACCTGCCTGTACCTCATGCATATGTTCATCACTGCTAGCATTTGTGGGGACACTAACATCAGATGGACCGCAGGAGAGTAACGCACCTACATCACCTGTGAATGCAAAGAAAGACTGTAAATTACAATAGACACACACTGACACACACACGCACTGACACACACACGCACTGACACACACACACACACTGACACACACACACTGACACACCATGCATGTGATATGACAGATGGCATGCAGCATGCTTGTGATACAGCTGACAGCATGCGGCGCAGACATCAATAGTGTTTGTAAGCATACCCCCTGGAATGAACACTACAGCAAGCAGGTGTCATATCATTATCCATGCAATTCACATGATTATGGTAGTATGCATGCATCCCCGTGATACACCATGTGGACCAGAACAGGATAACAGTACACATGGCTGACGTGACCTTGACATGTAATCTGCTAACGTGTGCATTAACATGCATACATGTCTGACACAATGGTGTCCTGACACATGTACAGCATCGTACTGGGTATCACATTGCAGTGTTGCCTGTATGCCCTACAGATAGAATGCATGTTGAGCAAATGTGCATGGGCATGGTAGGGGACTATGAGCCATCTACATTGATGTAGAGTGTGAAGTACAGACACTGTGCCATTGCATGGCATCATGAGGCATCTATATTGCTGAACAGTGCATAATATGTACACATTGCATATCCAGAACTGCATGCATACCCATGACATACCTGTGGATTGTGACCCACAATGCTGTGGTGTATACACACCACACCAAACCATGCTGTGTCATGTGACAGGTCACTGGAGGACATACAGATGACACCCCTGCACAATAACTACAGAGTGTTAGCTGCCTGGCCACCATGTCCACACATAGCGGACCTGTCACGTCACCATTTCACACATGACATGGATGTACCACACACACAAGGTGCACAGCTAACAGTGATGTCCTACGGCAGCAAGGGAAATGTACAGTATCTGTGGCCTGGTGTCACTGTCAGTGGAAGCTGTAAAGGTGACTACTGTCATGCTATGACACAGGCATCATGTTCAACCCATCTTATGAGGTAGATGTCAGTGACACCTCCACTAGCTGTGCACAGGCATTTAAGATGTGCAGCGTACCACATCACCTGTACAATCGGTCTAGTAGGGCTGTAATTGGACCATGTGTGGACAAAGTGAGACAGGATGTATCCACATCACATCTACTGTGTGGCTACGTGTCTCTGGCCATCCCCCATGGCCATGTGTGCACATGTGTTGGTCATATGTGTGTGATGGCCATCTATCACACATGTCTGTGTTGTCCCATATGACATACACCCATAGATGTCGGATATGTCACCATCCACAGGGCTATGCAGACAACAGGTGTATGTGTGGTATGTGGGGTATGGGTTATGGGAAAGTGTGACAATATTGCAACCAAAACACTACATGTCTGAGACATGTCGGATGGCACATCACAATGTGTGAACCCATTGCAGGGGCATATAACACAATGGTGACGCCTGTGGGCTGCCCATATCACTGCTCACTGTGTGGTACTGTTTTGTGTACCATACATTTTGTTCCACTGTATAGTACATATGCCTCCATTGTAGAACACCTCCACCGTTGTATGCACAGCTGGACACACATGTAGCAATGACAAATACTGTGGTTTCATGTCTGTGTGTCATTTCATTTGTATATATTGCACATGGGTGGCCTGTGTGGATGATGGGTGATGCGACCTGTATATCATGTCTGGAATGAACATCATGTGTACAAGTATTAACTGGCCACATGGCGAATAAATCTATGCTTTGACATGCCTGATACCGATGACAGTCTCACCTGCAATGGACTCTTGTCTGTGCGGCACGCCAGAGGTACCTGTATAGGGTGACACAGCAGTATGAACATTATCCATGACTGTATGACAGCCACAGGGTGCACTGTGCAAGTTAACACATTCGCCTGTACAATAGCATATAGTAAGCACATGTGTGCATACCATACCTCTCAACCTCTTAGAACAATAAATCCGGACAAAGCCTACTATGATGGGGGACAAATAGGGACAGATGTTAAATATTGCACTTACAAACTTAGAAAGTTGCTAGAATAATAGGTTTGCATGCACATGGTTTTTACAAGGAATGTGCAGTCATAAACACAAATGTTTGTCATCATTTAATGACTCCAGTCCTCAGCTATTTGCCAGAAAGGGACAGATATTAAGGGGAACACACCGACAATATGAGGCAGACATCTGAACATTCTGCAAATACCTGTACAGTTCAGAGGTATGGTGCATACACAGGGTAGCATACTGTAGTATGCAGCATGTGTGTCCACATACCTTGCATATGTTGTTACATTATATGATGTACAGTGACACATGCACGTACGTGGGATATACTGGCCATATGTTCAGTACTGACTTACCAGGCAACTCCAGGCAAATTGGTTGGGAGACACCCACCTCCACGATGGCAGCTAGTGTCTGTGGGAGCTGTTCCAAGGGTGTCCCCAGACTGGCCAGTAGCTCCTCTGTGTGTGTGAGTGGAGGCTGGGTTGGTGGCCCACCACCTGTTCCACCTTGTTCCCCGGTGATTGCAGTGGCACACTGTTTTGCATGACGTATCAAGTCCATGCAGTGTCTGCGCACCTGCTGGTAGGTGCGGTTGTGGCCACCCACTTCGTTGACCCTCCTGTGAAGATCCTGCCACAGGTCATCCCGCTGCTGTGCGTGCTGTGGCACATGGCTAAATAACACCTCGTAGTTATCATGGAGGTACGGGATTAGGACATCATCCTTCTGTCGGCTGTATGCTGGTAGGCGTGTACGAGGCATTATCTGTAAGACATGATGAAGGTGACAGGTCACATATTCAGACATGTACAGTGATACTGCTGCACATACATTTCTAGTACATCTGCAGTTATCTTTGCAAATCATCATGACACTAACATGACTGGCATGTATGTGTCTCACACATGTAATACCCATTATGCATTCATCTCCATATATGTGTGTCACCTCATTACAGTGTTCATACTGCATGTGACTGCTGTCTTCATGTGGGCATGTCTGTTTGCCTGCACTGGTGTTCTTACCTATCTGCACATGCCTGGATGTGTCCACGGTAATGCTGTTGACCTTGAGGCTGTGTATATGTCACATATCAAAACAGACACAGCCTCAATGGACTTGGGCAGTGACAATGCACCAAGTACGCATGGAAACCTGTACATGCATCTGTTTTGCCATAGACATCTACACTGCACTGTACAGCTGTTCAACATCCTTCCACGGATCACCTGTGTTGCACATGTGATAGACATGGGACAATGGCTAGTCGGACGTCATTCACAGGTAAGGTTATTGGCTATAGCATGTATGGGCTGGGTTTACTAGCTGTATCTGACACCCATTACGCCACCGTGAGGGGCATCAGTGACACATTACTGATCAAGACAGTTGATACTACATCTACCATACAGCCATCACACCATGTATGACAGGGATGATATGTGCAGCTATGTGGACAGGGCTGCATGGTATGGTGGGAGTATGTCACAGGTATGGCACAGGGATCTGTCCAGCATGTGGCCATCCTAGTCGTAGGACGGTGGTTGTCCATGATGTATGTCTTTCAGATCAGGCTATGGACATGTAGCATGTCCAACAGCATAGTGTGGCATATGTCTATATGCAAGGTGGATAGCATGCTCCATACTGGAGGTGAGTATTGTGGAGGCTGGTATCGGCCATCCACGCATGGCCCCTACCCCTGAAAGGTGATATGTGTTCCAATATTGGTCACACGGGTGCTGTGTATGCCTGTCCAATGATCTCCGTGCTCATGGATGCCACCCTGTCATGTCATGGGTACCTCAGATGACTACCTAAAGGGCCATGGAGATGTCTCCAGCTCAGGGAGGTGTACTGCACAACACCATCCCTAACACAATGTCCATAATGTTGACCACAGCCTAGGTGGTACTTAATGGGTACAGGGATATTCCCCTAGTGGTGACATTGCTGATATCATCCACCAGATTGTGCACATATGTCACACACCTCACACACACAGCCCATTCTGTATGTTGTTCACAACACTCTGACAACTATTTCCCATAGGTCATGGCCATTCACATCCTCACATACACAGATGGCTGACATTTGTCTGTGTGGTATGGGCTACAATGAGGGTGGGGTAAAACACATTAACCCTGGTTTACTGTAGCTGACACCAGTGTGATATGCACATGTCACTGTAGCACCTTTAGTAGTTGTGAGTCTGTCAACAGGCCACTGATAAAACACTCCTGTGACATACAAAGGCATTTGTAGTCAAACATCCATACTGCCTTGTACATCTGTACTGCTAACATCTACATTGATAATGGTTCATGGACTTGCAGACCATACCCGGCAGTGTTCTGATGCGGTGCTACCAATCATGACCATCGTCAACACTTGTGGGTTGATATTATCCAACACCCTATCTGTATTGTATGGGCATGCTCGGCACTTGTTCAGAGCTTCTTGGCACGTTATGAGCTACTGCTTAGTATAGCACCCATTCCACACCAGTCCTCACAGGTACACTGTCTATCCATACATTTCCAGCTTGCCTACAGTACAACAGCTGTCGTACACACATCACTCACATATGTCATGAGACATAGAGTAAATGCAAGAGTGAGAGCAAACACCACGAAAGATACCTTCAATATAGTAAAACTCTTCAGCATAAAAAAGTTCCAGTAGACAATGGCATAAAAACGAAGACCATTTATTGTAGAATGTAGAATATAAGCGCTTTCACGTAGTGCAGGCTACGCTTCATCAGATACTGATCGTATCTGATGAAGCGTAGCCTGCACTACGTGAAAGCGCTTATATTCTACATTCTACAATAAATGGTCTTCGTTTTTATGCCATTGTCTACTGGAACTTTTTTATGCTGAAGAGTTTTACTATATTGAAGGTATCTTTCGTGGTGTTTGCTCTCACTCTTGCATTTACTCTATTTGTTGGTTTTGGTGAGAGCACCTTTGGCGGAGATTTGTGCTCTTTGTTTGTGATGTCATGAGACATGGTGGTTTATACAGCATGTCCATCTGGCACGTATCAGTTATATACTGGCATGTCCAACTGGCACGTACCAGTGCTATTGCCTGTCTATATGATGACTATGTTGTACATGTGGCAATAGAGCTATTCTCATGTACACAGTCAATGCACACCTCCCAACATACAACAGTACAGCCTGTGGGGGATGCACATATGCAGCACAGCTGGGGGTTATACTGTCACCAACCCTGACTGTACCTGACAGTCATGTGGGGATGTGTAACATTCGCAACACACCCCACTCATCACATAATCCCACATGATCCCCACCACAGGCCACACATACGGAGACACCTTGTGCAGTACCCCTCCATACTCTGTGTAGGCACCAATGGCAGCCCACATCACCAAACACAACCACACCAACCTATAGCCCACAGACACGTGTGCCCATCACATACAGCCAATAGGGTGTCATAACATACACAATGCACCTGTCATAAGTGACTCTGTCGGCGGTCACACTGCTGTTCCACTCAGCAGGCTACACAAGGCAATAGTCACTTACATCCTGCTGTCAGGTAACTGGTTCTGCAACATAACCTATGCACCCATGCCACACCTCAGCAGGTACGATGTGACTGTCATTTTCCATGTTAGTGTGACTGAAGTTGTATCTCAGGGCACAGACTACGTGTGCAGGGACATGCAATAGCCCACCAGTCTTGTAACCCTGATGGTGTGGTCCGAGCCCTGGGGAAAATTTTGCAGTCATCCGGACCTGTTACCACTGTGCAACGACTGACTGTGCCACTCCAACAGTTGCCCATGTTTCTGCTGTCATTCCACAGGCATCTGGTACCTGTCCACTTTGACAGACCTGGACAAACAACATGATGCGTTGGCACAGTTGACCTGCACCTGTCAGCCCTGGGAGTACGGATCACATGTTGGACTCTTGCTGCTTTTATACTGCCTGTCTTGCACAGTGTCCAATAACAGCCACCACCAAAACGGGAACTGGCTAGCGAAACATGTGGTCATGTAACACAATGCTTGACATCATCCTCTGTGACGCACACAGGCAAGGCACACCTGATACTGCACCACTTCAATATCTCTGCAGTGACTGAGACCTGCCTCTAGGCTCTGCAGAGCACACCTGCAATGACTGGTTATAGACAGACCGTACCTCTCAGGCATGTACTTGGACTGGCACACCCACGGCTGAGGTGTCCCCATATTCCACTATGTTGTACACACATCCCGGCTGGTTACTTAGCACAATGCATCACAGGTGCTCCACATGAAAATAACTGTGTCCAGAACTGCTATACACAGTGTTACAAGCTGCAGATTCAACATACCCCACAGTTACCAGACCTCATTTCATGGTGTACTGGACAGTTGGGCTCATACTGCTGCTACTGATATGAGACTGACAGTAACCCACACTTAACTGTGATAGCCACACATGTACCAACACATTAGGCGTACACTGTCCATGAGTCATAACCACCGCTCGGCTGGATCGACCCATACACACCACCTCCAAGACCAACAGTATCCTTGACATGGACACTACCAACATGTGACTGCTGTTCCACACCTGGGGTTATCCCCTCATTGGTGGAATCCGAACATATGCTACTCACCCTTGTTAGCCACATACAGGCACCACACACTTCACGGCATACACAGTACAAGAGTACTACAACACCTACTACAGAGATGTCTTATGACAGGGGTAGTTGACGTCATGACACACGTGCAGGTGGACAATGCACATACAAACACTGAGACATACCCCAGTGCACTTCATTAGCACGTACACGACAAAATGGATCATGCTATTCCACACAGAGCCATGATGGTACACACCAGATAACAGACGCCACTCTGGGGGTGCAGTTCCATGGACATACTTTACAACAACAGGTGGGGGCTGTTACACAGTGGTGTACATTCCCATGGATGGGTTAACTCACTGGTCAGCCTCGGTAGGGCCACGGGATCCCTCATCACATACTCCATAACTAGCTACGTACACATTACTGCGACACATTCCGGGATGTACCACAAGGCATTATGGTGGTATGTCAGTAGTCATTGGCAATACCCACATCTGCTCACACATACAACTGTCACTCTGGAACATGACAGAAACAGGTGATGTTGGCAACATGCTGTCTGATGGCTTCAATGCTAACATTACACCCTCTCACTCCCTACAGGGCCACATTCCTTGCAAGAACATTGCGGTGTTCCTGCAGTCATACCTACACAGTACTGACCTGCACTCTATATGTCCTGGGACACTGGCCCCTTGTCAACCTACAAAATCCCAGGCTGTGATGTCCACAAACCTCTGAATGACATGTCTCCCCACTGGGACTTCATATTCAGTAATAGCCTTGTACCAGACATTGTGGCCCCTGACTGGCACACAGCAACAGTTACACTCCACACAGGTGGTGCCACAATGCACGACTGGGACTATTGCCCTACACACCTGACTGGACTGTTCTGCACGGCTATAGGGCACATCATCATGCACATCATTCGCTGAGACTTTGTTGTGCTCTGGTCCTTTGATGCCAGCCGGGTTGGTCTTGTTGGGGCCACAGCATGCCTCCTACACCTGGTGAACTCCTTTCATACAGTGACCAGAGTAGTTGATGATGACACGGGGGTCCACACAGCCTACATTGTCCTCTCGTTGCCTTTCAGCACCGTTCTCCATTCTGGTATTGACAACATACACATCCACCTGCACACCAAACATATGTCTCAGGATGTTATGCAAAGTGGCTAATGGACGGGACGCACACACTGAGGGTAGCATACCATATCACATACTGCATTTCAGTTACACTTGGCATACCACAGTCCTCAGTCATGGGGCCCTCATGTTCGGTATATGCTTCCCTGTGGTACAGGCTACCACAGAGGGACCTTCCCTGCCTAGCTTTATAGACCACTGCATACCAAGCGCCGTTGTTGATCCACCAGCTGATACTGACACCATCCATATGGGTGTCACTGTGACGGATACCCGATATGAACATCATGGCCTCAACCTGCATGACACTAGGTATGAACATCACCTTTGCAGTATACCATCCACCCACTGGTTATCACATAGGTGTTAGTCCCCTACATACATGTCGCATTGTACGTGTTTGTACTACACACATATGTCGCACATACTCCTGTGATTACCACATTGTCACTGTGGTGTGGATATCCTTCTACATGTCCACACTTGTCTGTACTGGGTGTGCAGCTGGTACATAGGCACCCATTGTACCTCTGAACACCGGACTTATACACATATTCAAGGGTTCAATACCCCACTTAGGGTGTACCTTACACAACAGCTACAGCTTTACATAACACAACATTAACACACCATGACATTTATTGAGCTACGACAGTTAAAGTATGCGGCTGAAGTACAGACACCACGTCTGTACACATTTGCAGACTACATACTCAGGGGTGACCTCTGCTGCAAAGACAGGGCCCATGTCTGCAACTATGTTAATGGATATACTCCGCATACGCGACATAAACAATAGCCACTATGAGCATCATGCTCATGGATATGTGCACACACACAACAATGTGTGGGATGTGCTTGGGGGTTGCATTCCCATACCGGACACTCACCATGCTTTGGAACGAGATTCCTATGTACATCACACAGGGACACTCAGTAGCACTGTTCATGTGATACCTCACTTGGTGGATGGTGGACACATGTATGCCAGGGATCACTGCAGTGGCTGTACTGTGCAGAGGTGCAGGTTACACATGGCTCTTCTGTTCACAGGACACTACCCTAGAGAGGTGCCACTGGTGTGAACACTGTAGTTGTTGTTACACATAGACTTGCCAGACTGCATGGTACCCCACTATGAACCTGTGGAGCTATTACATGTCCTTTGTGCATGGTTACTGGAGTAGCCCTTCCATTTAGATTAGCTATCACGCTATTACAGTGTCCCATGACTACAGGCCATATGTATCCTGTTATTGTACACGACAATCATGTTCTTGTTTGTCTGTCACATCTCCTCTGCTATTCTAGTATGGGAGAAAGAAATGTTTGTGTCCTTTGCAAATGAACAGAGTGGATTACATTATTTATTTCATCATAACTGTTTATAAATAAATTAATTAAATAATGCTACTCACATCACTATATGATACCTTTGGTATGCATTATATGCCTGTTCTCCTGTGTAGCATATCTGACATATCATTCTACTATACTATACATTACACATATTTTACATGGTATCCCATAATGCAAAGCATACTTGCACAGCGGGACCACCTTAGACATGTCATTGTCATTATATGCCCATACACATGCGTACTGCTACAGTATATCAACATATACTATCCCCTGCTATGGCAGTACTTGTTGGACATACCCTGCCACTGATGGCGGGTCATATGGCATTGTTCTGTTTAAAGCCCTCATGTTGCATCCCTTGTAGTGTCTGTGCTGTTTACCTTGTGGCCCACTGCTGGACGCACAACTTCTACAAGCGTTAGTATAAAAAAAAATATATATATATTTTTTTTTTCTTTCACATTACTTTGTCAATTTGTTACTCACGCTATGTATTATCATGTGTGTATTGCAAGTAATTACTTATTTGATTATTAATCTTATCTTGTAATTGCTATTTCCTTTTATATGTGTTTTACATGTACTAATTCAATTTTGTATACAATCTACTAACTCAATTTTGTATATAATCTTTTCATCTTTGTTTTCATCCTTTTATCCTTCTATCCTTTTATGTTTTTTGTTTAAACTTGTAATAACCATTGGAGCTTTTCTCCCCGGGCCTCCACTGAAAATGGACATACATCCAGCTGGACTAGCCCGGTCAACAAATGTAAAATAAATAAAATAAATAAATAAATAGTATGATCAGCAAGACATCACTACATAAATACCATTTCCCACTTAATGCATTGCGGACACTTTTAATTAATGCAAACCAGGCTATACATACACTGACATAGTTAATACAGAACATGCTATACATACAGTTACATACCGAGTGTTCTACATACCTTGATACCGTCGTATTTCGTCTCTATCTCACTCTTCTGTATCACTCTTTAAACTGTTTTACGGTATGAGCATACGGTTTGCATCTCTGGCAAGTCATCCTTATATACGTCGATACCTGCAACATGTGGTTTACTGCCGCCAATTGGTGTTCCTGTGTGACTAATTACATGCACATCAGCTGTACAGCTACTCCATTCACCAATTACGCGGCAACAGTGGGGTATAATTGAATTCTCCACTTGGGCATTGGCCATTTGCCCTACCTTCGGGGAAACAGCCTGTATTGTGTTTTGTTGTGTGTAATTGCAACTGCTAGGTGTAGAGCCAAGTGTAGTTTGGAGTCATGTCCCCCGTGGATTGTGTGTTACAGCTTGAGTATGTGGTTCTACATGTGACTGTACCTATCATCACACCCGTCTGATAACGGACTATTGCAAACAACACCTGTAACATCGCTGTTTGTTCCATTATACAATGGATACAATTTGGCATGGCGCCTTTAAATGTGTCTCTCACAAGGTATGTTACTGGTTCAGCAGATGTAATTGACTAACTGGATGTTTGTGCCATGATTGCAGTCTGTATTGCTATTGTTTCCAGTGTGGGGGATGTAGGCGGGTGTACTTAGCATATACGGTTATGTGGGGCTTGCATTTCTACATAGTCCATATATATGTGTGTGGGCTCCTTCCCTAATTAAAGAGCTATCACACAGTAGACTTCTGTTACGGGATTTTACATTGGGCCATTGTTAATTGGTTTCTATATGGTATGCAGGTGAGGTTGATACTTCCATACCTCCAGATGTACAGCGATATGTGCAGGGATATTTCTAAATGACAGCTATCCCGTGTATGTCTCTCCCAGTTATTTGCAGTCATTGCAGTGGTGTTGGTGTCAGACACTCTGTGGCATGGCTTGCCACCTTTTCATATGGCCATAGTTGGACACTTGCAGGTCACACAGTGGTGTTTACAGGCTGATATATAGCCATGGTCGGTACACAGGATAGCACATACTTTTATCCTCATTACATACCTATTGTTCTTGGACTTTGCCTACTTATCATTTTACATGTAACATTTCCATTTCTTACATACAGGCATGACTATTTCCTGCAACTATTGCGTAATATTTGGGACATACTAATGTCCTACACTCTCAGACAGTTGCCCTTTGTAATGTTTCATGTCAGGACACACCTGCCCATGGAGGGGCTGTCCCTCCCAATATGGGACAGGTGTTTACCGCATGCCTACGGCTAGCTATACCCGCACCTACCGTAATCATCTACCTCTGGGTTGGCACCTACAGACACACGATGCGGACACACACACACACACACATTACAGTCACACGGAAATGCACATGGCACCCTCAACACACACATACACAGGCTACATCACTCACAAACACAATTGTACACAGTACCTACGTGGACCGCACCACTGGCAGAGGTGACTACATGTCCTTACTATCATCATAATATTGCTCGCAGTTCTACTGTTCCAGTACTGTGTTCTTTCTGTCTTTCAGCCTCGTGGTTACATGTGTCAGTGTGTGACACGTTCCATAGTTGGCGGTGTCCTATTTATTTGTACCTCCAAGGTGTTTTGAATGTCGTTGACCTATCTATATATTTGCAGATATCAGTAACTCCTTATATATCGACATATATCACACTATCGCCCTTTCTATCTGTATTATATATGTGTAGATATAAACATATATATATATATATATATATATATATATATATATATATATATATACATACATACATACATACATATATATATATATATATATATATATATATATATATATATACATATCTCTGACAGGGGTGGTGACAGGCACGCTACACCTTTCATTGTGTGTTTGTAGGTGTATACTGTTTCCTGGACTCTGCACATTTGTGTCTGTACCTGTCACATTACACACCTGCCATAGGTTAGGATTACCACCCGTCCCACTTTCCGAGGGACAGTCCCTCTTTGTGCAGTTGTGTCCTGCAAAATGTTTGTGAAAATGGCAAGTGTCCTGCGACTTTGGGACAAACATATTCCCTATAGTTTATGTAATAGTTGCATACAACACTTATTCTGTATCTGAACCACCTACATGTTACAGGACATGGAACACGTACCTACTACCATTACTAGAATAAGCTTTTATCTAGGCAAAACACTGACGTTCTGGTTTTCGTACTGGCCGGGTGTATGTGTCGGCCTGCAGACATCTGGCGTATGTCCCACATTGGTCATTTGAAATGTGGCAACCCTACCATACATACATCTTGGCTAGCAATAGTGTTGGGTGATTGTATACATGATTGCCTGTTCAACTCCTGGCAGTGGTCGTTTTACCCTTCAGAGCAGGCACTATTTGTTCAGGGGTGACTAATGCTGGTTTCACCTGTTCTGCACATCATTGACCATGATCTGCGCAGTGGTCAGTGAAGCTTAGCCCTGTTTCGCGCATATCCGTATAGTCGTATTTAAACATCGCTTACCAGCAGTGGGCAACACATATTCCCGCTAATGTGTGCTACACATATTCTGATGACCTGCATCCAGAATGCATTACCCGTGCCATCGGGATTACGTTACATCCCTTGCAGGATGTGGGACCGGGAACATGCACGACGGTCACTGCATATACCACTTAGACATCTGGGGGTTGTACACGTATTATGTCATTTTGTATGTGGAGTAGACTACAGCAGTTACTCCACACTGCACTCACATGGATAACTCCATTAGTTTACATATTGATGAGTCCAGTTAATGGTATGTCCATGTGATGTTTACTGGATGTACTCCGGCATTGGGTATGTATATCACAATGAGCTACACCCGATAATGTGTTACACCTTCATACGACCGTGGGTGTAGCATGCTGGGGTGACGAATACCTGTCATGGGTACATCCCTTGCCTTGACACAACATCCATGATTACATTATGTGGAGCCCCTCATTAATGCAGCGGGGAATCCCTACTGAGTGTGTGCAGAATAGTGCTTACACACATGTGCTCCCACGATTGCCTCTGCTCCAGTAAGCGACAGTTGCTTACTCGATGTTGTGGCGATGGGAGACACTGTTTGCCCCGTTTGGTGTTTTGCCTCTGACAATCGGGCGTGTACCTACTGATGTACCTGAGAACCTATACACACAGCACCGACAGATGCTGATAGGCACATGTACTGTTCAGGTGTTGACATTCCGTGTTCCAATGGCTGTTGCGTGTACAATGTTTGAGGGCTGCCTATGTAGGATTCCACAGTGGGCCACCTATACATCACAATTTACAGGTGGTCGTGTTTGTGTGCCATCCATTTTACTGTGTGTGCAGGTGGAGAGAGGTGTCAGTCCATGGGGGCCTACACTGTCAGGGTATGTGCTATACGTTCCCTCTTTGCCAAGGCGTAGGCATATTGGGCATGCCTCTGTCTGCCTACAGGGGCTGGCACAGTGTGTCCGTGGTCGAGATCCCTCTGTGCCTGTGTTGGCCTTAGCAATTGCGGTGGGCTGTGAGGCCCTCCCCCATTTTGACCCTGCTGCAGCTGTTTCCGCAAGATCATATTATGTAGCATGGCACATACTATGACAATGTGGGCACACATGCCTGGAGAGTACTGCAAGGCTCCACCAGATGTGTCCAAGCACCGGAACCATGATTTCAGCATCCCGAACACACGCTCTATGATGATTCTGGTTGGTGCGTGTGCCTCTTTATGGTGTTCTTGCATTGGTGTGTGTGCATTTCTGATGGGGGTCATCATCCATGGCTCCAGTGCATAGCCAGCATCCCCCACAAGGTGGCCTTGTGGGATGTCCCCCCTGACAAATACCTGATACAGCTGTGAGGCATGCCAGATATGGGAGTCGTGGTAGCTTCCAGGGCTGCCAGCACACACATCCATGATAATGCCCTGGGCATTGCACACGACCTGGCAGTTGATGGAGTGTAATCCCTTACGGTTTATGTAGTGCCTACCATGCTCACCGGGTGGTGACTTGATATGTATGTGCATGCAGTCTATCGCACCCAGTACCTCCGGGTAGTTTGCCACACGGTGGAAGTGACGCATATTGCTGGCCAACTCCTCCTGAGTTCGGGGGAAGTATATCTGCTCATTGGCATGTGGTAACATGGCATCCAGCAACTGGTGTAGTACCCTGGATGCCGATGCCTGTGAGATCCCCATTATATCTCCAGTTGGCCTTTGAAAGGTACCTGTGTCTAGTATTCGCAAGCTTACACATACCTCCGTGTCCACTGGGATGGGTTCCCCTCTGTTGTTTCTGGTTCTCAGGCGTGACCGGCATAGCTCTACTATTTGCTGTAAGATGTCCCTGTCCACCCTGTAATGCTCTACTATCTCCAGATCATGTAGTCCCTGGTTACCCTTGGTCTGAACACTCTTCTCCTCCTCCGAGGCCTATGGTGGTTGTCGGCATCATCCTCCACAACACCGTCGGTCTGTAACACATGCTGATGAATCACAGCTATGGCAGCTCCCAACATGTACATTTTAAAAGTTCCCCGTCTGTTTACAACTATGGTGCAGTGTTTGGGAATACACAGGTGTGTGTTGGGTGCATTCACATTTTATACTATTTTGCTGTGAACACTGATGATGTCATAGAGTGTGTATGTACGATCGTGGCTACAGGGTATCTTCTGTGTTTTATTACCGGAACCACTATTGCGCTGCCTTTGGTGTTGCTTTACATTTGGCTGCCACAAATTACCTCCTGCCCTTCCCTTTACATTTGTGCACGTTACACCTTCCATTTGCTGGCATGCATCCAGCAGCCTGCTTTCATTTGTACTTTCCTAGACCTGGCTTATCTTGTGTAATGTGTTCTATTGCCGGTATACTGTGGGTTTGCTTTGCTCTGCTATGACAGTTCTCCTATCTTTGCATTCCAATTCCTCCCCTCCTTTCTTTGCAATCCTATGTCTCCCCTATCCTGTTTTGCAGGTTTCTGCATGCAGGCTTGTCTACTGCCGTCGATTGGCCGCTGTGAGTTGATTGGTGTTAATGGCTCAGTAGTACGCCAATTACCCTACTTCTGCATTTCCTTCTTTTTTTCACCTGACCTTCCTGTTTGTGCTATTGTTTGCAGCGCGTGCATCTGCATACCGGATTTCGGGCAAGTTTTCATCCCCGTGCACATGTGCTTTCGGGCACCATTTGTGCTCTCAGCTGATCAATCCTAGACCCTCCTCCCCACCCCTGTCCTGCAGCTTTGCTTAGCAATGGCCAGGCCAGATTTGCATTGCTCCAATGTGCTTACAGCTACGGTGATACACCCCTCTGCTGATGTCATGTATCACCTCTGAGACACTCCCCGGTGTTATAGCGGTGCGCCGTCTGGTACATCCTTCATCCAGCAGGTCGCTTGCGATTCAGTATTACCTGCCTCATTTGCATGGCATTGACTACTAATTCATAGTTACCATGCCAAATTCTGTCACGGGTCCTTGGCAACCCTTGCACCTTGCTTGTGGTGTACCATGTCTACCATTGCATATTATGGTGAAATCCTGATTTGTCTTACATTGCGATTTTATGACATTTGTATATATTTTCTTTGTATTCCTGTTTGCGTACACATGCCCTGCGGTTGTACTGTGCATTACTGTGGACATGACATTAAATGTTTTTAGGTGTTGTGCATCTTTTCTTGTGCCATTGGCTGTGTATTTAGCCATTGGCGTATGTTAACTTTGTAATACATGAGTCTGGTCCGCTTCCATAGCTCCGATGTTCTGTTTGGGAAAATGTAAACCATGTTT